>NC_053162.1:10125068-10272568 GCF_016835505.1 Polypterus senegalus
CCAGCTGCATGGATCCAGGCACACAACGTGCCTTATGCCAAGAATTTGGGCTGGTGGTGTGGGGAATGATTTCTTGGCACATTGTGGGCCTGGGAAAAGCAATCCATCATTGCTTGAATGCCACAGCATATTGGAGTATAGTTGAAGACCGTATGCATCCTCTTCATGGCCACAATCTTCCCATCTCCTAATGGCCAGCTCCATTTTCATAATGCACCACGTCATAAAGCAAGAAGGTGTTTCCAACAGCTTTCATAAATGTGACAATGAGTTCTTCAGTGTCCCTTCCGGTCACTGGATCTGAATCCAACAGAACCGCAGCATGACTGTTCAGCTGACAGATCTGCAGAAACTGCGTGATTCAATCATGTCAACATGGACCAGAATCTCAAAGGGATGCTTCCAACACCTTGTCAAATCCATGCCATGAAGAACTGGGGCTGTTTTTGAGAGAGGTAAAGGAGGCCCTACCCAGAATGAGTGTAGTGGTCCTAATAATGTGCTCAGTGAGTGTAGGCTGTTAATGGCTTTTAGGATTTTTGATTTATCCATAAACTTTTGGGGTTGTTGTTTTTCAGCAACACATCAGCTGCAAGGCAGTAACCAACCCTGGACATTATGTCAGCTCATCTCTCATGTATTCAATTAACGTAATTAAACTTGTCTTTAAACATGAGGCTGAAGGATTTTTGGGGGAGAGACCCTTGTCAGCATGGTGAGATCATACACACAGTGGTTGACAGGACCGGAGAGTCGTACCCACGTCCTAAGAGGTGTGAGGCAGCAGATTAACAACATGGCTGCCCACACACCATCAAATTAAGTAATGCAAAAGGTGTTCTACCAAAAGTGTCCAGGGCAGCCGGAGACTGTAAATCTCAAACACAAAGCCGTTATATTGTCAATGGCAAAAAATGATCAGATTTCCTCGTGTCGTTTTTTACGGGATGCACGAATTAAGGCTTTGTTAAGTTTCTCTCATGTGATGTACTTCTGTTTTCGCCATTTGTTTGCACAGTCAATAGTAAGTGTGACGAATATGTGTATGTGCTGTCTAGTTATTTTTTTGTGGTCTGCAAGCAGCATTATCTTTCATAATCTGACAGGCTTTTGTTGTGCAGTCACTGAATTGTTTTCTACATCTTCACGCTGGGTTCATCCTTTATCATCAGACAGCTCGCATTTCAGAAAGAATGCCTTTGTTGCCAAAGCAATCTCCTCTATCTCGGGGCTTTTCCGTGGGCATGTTCAGACACTGTCACTCGTTTTTCCATGCCAGGTCCCTACCCAGTGTCGCCAAATGAACATTCTGTTACCCTTAATCACATCTTGGCATCTCATCACAGTCTGGAGTACAAATACTGAAACGGTGGATCATCTCTTAATTTTTGGTTTTGAAACAAAAACTAACCTAAGGGCTGTGAATCAGTGTGACGGCATTTGTCTCCCTTATCCATGACCAAAGTGCTGCCAGCATTCTTTAAGGTTGGTATTTGGAAATATCAGTCAGTTCATTTTTCATTAAAAAAAGATGTTACGAAAGAATGCAAGTCGGCCTGTCGTCTTATGCCTCACTAGCTTTAGTAATTTGTATAAATCTATTACGTTAAAATTCTGTTAAACCTTATTTTATACTCAGTTTTGTTCTTTGCCTCAACCCAAGTGGGAATTTATGGAAATAAAATAGTTTAAAGGGATGCTAGAACCAATTTTTAAAAAAATTTTTTTTAATATGTTACTTGCCCATGTTTTGCAGGGACAACTGAGAAAAAATGCATAACCTTGTGTTTTCATGCTGAATTGGGAGCGCAAAGTTTCCAATAGAATGGCTGACCGATGCTGGACAGTAGCAAACAATAACAACATCCATGAGAAAACATTATTTGTCCCCTGGGGGGAATTTGGCTTTTATTACTTGCTTACATTATTTATCTATCACTCATATTACTTTTGTCACATAATCTGATGTCAAAATCATCCACTCATATGCTCACGACATGCAAAATAAATTTAAATTAAAAATGAAAGTAGTCCAGAAACAGGAAGTCGGCTCACATGGGATTGAGCTTTTGAATTGAAGAGCCACCTCTCTCCCCTTCAATGTTTAGATCAAAAGCTCAATCCTGTGTGAATGGGCTTCCTTTTTGTTGAGTCTAATTTTCTGTAGGTTTTCATGTAACAATACTTCAGCAAAAAATGCATACATTTACAGTCATATGAAAAAGTTTGGGAACCCCTCTTAATTGTTTGGATTTTTCTTTATCATTGGCTGAGCTTTCAAAGTAGCAACTTCCTTTTAATATCTGACATGCCTTATGGAAACAGTAGGATGTCAGCAGTGACATTAAGTTTATTGGATTAACAGAAAATATGCAATATGCATCATAACAAAATTAGACAGGTGCATAAAAGTGGGCACCCAACAGAGATATGACATCAGTACTTAGTTGAGCCTCCTTTTCAAATCTAACAGCCTCTAAGCGCTGTCCTCCTATAGCCTGTGATGAGTGTCTGGACTCTGATGGAGGTATTTCTGATCATTCTTCATACAAAATCTCTCCAGTTCAGTTCAATTTGATGGACAGCCTGCTTCAAATCATCCCATAGATTTTTGATGATATTCAAGTCAGGGGACTGTGACGGCCATTCCAGAACATTGTACTTCTCCTCTGCATGAATGCCTTTGTAGATTTCAACTGTGTTTTGGGTCATTGTCTTGTTGGAATATCCAACCCCTGCGTAACTTCAACTTTGTGACTGATGCTTGAACATTATCCTGAAGAATTTGTTGATATTGGGTTGAATTCATCCGACCCTCGACTTTAACAAGGGCCCCAGTCCCTGAACTCGCCACACAGCCCCACAGCATGATGGGACCTCCACCAAATTTGACAGGAGGTAGCAGGTGTTTTTCTTGAATGCGTGTTCTTCTTCCGCCATGCAAAGCTCTTTTTGTTCTGACCAAATAACTCCATTTTGTCTCATCAGTCCAAAGCACTTTGTTCCATAATGAATCTGGCTCGTCTAAATGAGCATTTGCATACAACAAGTGACTCTGTTTGTGGTGTGAGTGCAGAAAGGGCTTCTTTCTCATCACCCTGCCATACAGATGTTCTTTGTGCAAATTGCACTGAATTGTAGAACGATGTACAGATACACCATCTGCAGCGAGATGTTCTTGCAGGTCTTTGGAGGTGATCTGTGGTTGTCTGTCACCATTCTCACAATCCTGCTCATATGCCGCTCCTGTATTTTTCTTGGCCTGCCAGACCTGCTGGTTTAACAGCAACTGTGCCTGTGGCCTTCCATTTCCTGATTCCATTCCTTACAGTTGAAACTGACAGTTTAAACCTCTGAGATGGCTTTTTGTAGCCTTTCTCTAAACCAGGAGACTCAACAATCTTTGTTTTCAGATCTTTGAGAGTTGCTTTGAGGATCCCATGCTGTCTGTCACTCTTCAGAGGAGAGTCAAAGGGAAGGAAGCACAACTTGTAATTGACCACCTTAAATACCTTTTACCACTCATGATTGGACACTCCTGTCTATGAAGTTCAAGGCTTAACGAGCTCATCATACCAAGTAATCAGCATTGAGCAGTGACAGGCATTCAAATCAGCACAATGACAAGGGGACCCACATTTGTGCACAGCCAGTTTTTCACATTTGATTTAATTTCATACAACTAAATACTGCGTCACTAAAAATCTTTGTATGGAAAACACTGCAGTGCTCAGATGTTCTAGGAAATGAAAGACATACCACTGTTATCTTTTTGTTGAAAGGAGAGTCAATTATTATGCAGGCTGACAGGGGTTACCAAACGTTTTCATATGACTGTAAATACCTGCGGAAAATGAAGGTACCCATAAACAGGAAGTTGTTTTTTTTATTGGTTAAGCGTCCCGTCTTCAATTCAAAAGCACAATTCTTTGTGAATGGGCTTCCTGTTTATGGACTGCTTTTATTTTCCCATAGATATTCATTTAACATTATTTTAACAAAAAAATGCATGATTTTTGCAATTTCTGAGCTTACAGCAGGATAAGTTGATGTGTCGATTATGAGACCTGAAGAAAGGTGAGATTTTTTTCTTGGACTTTTTGATATTGGTTGCCATTTTCCAGTACTGGTTGTTTTAGGCTGCCATTCTATCAGAAACGTGGTGGTCTCCATGCAAACATGAATTTAATTTTTTTTTTTGGCCATCAGTACAAACATATATGGGTGTGAGAGAGGGAGAGATAAAAATATATCATATTTGGTTGGAGTATTGCTTTAATTTGCTTTGAAGTTTTCTTTTTGTACTGACATGGAATATGAAACACTTTATGACAGCATTCATTGTGGAAAATACAACTGTATGTGTAAGATTTAGGTTGTTTTAGACTACTTTATCTATCTGATGCTTTTATGTCAAATACTTTTTCCATTTTTCTATTATTAGAGCAAATAAAGTGACTCTGCCAGGGTCACAGTTGCATATTTTACTTTTTTTCTGCCGGTGCTTGTTTAAATAAAACTGTACCATAGGAATTTGTAAATTACGTTAAGTCTTTAGTTTACATGGACTTACATGGGGTCCTGCGGGGAGCCAAAAGTAGGTAAACTTGCGTTTAAAGGAATATTCTACCGAAACATTATATCTGTAAATGTTACTTACCCCATGCAGTTTCTAGTGGTGCCTGAGAAAAATTTTAATGTAAGTTTTTGTGGAGAATGGAAAGAAAAACGTTTATGATAGTATAGAAGGCAATAGTGACCAATAGTGTACAATGGCAAATAATGTATAAAACAGCCATGGAAAAAGAAGAAACCACATCTCATTCTTTCTTGTTGCTTAGTCCACATGTCAGTTGTCCATTTGTGTGGCCAAAACATGCAAAATGAATGCTTTATTGCTAAATTAATGTTTAATGTATACGTCTGGAATAATTGTCACACATCATAAACGAGAAACTAAAGCCTGATGGGAATGACATTTTGAACTGAAGACCTGCCTTTCCCTCTCATTTGTTGGCCAGAAGTCATGTCTTCAATTCAAAAAATCTTTCCCATCAGGCTTTAGTTTCCTGTTTACAATGTGTGACAATTATTCCAGAAGTATATATTAAACATTAATTTAGCAAAAAAGCGTGGTGCACTGCTGTCATCACTATTACTGCTGGGTAAAAAGACTGTTATTGCAGAATGGCTTTATGGTAAGTACAAGTTAAGAGTCCCAATTTAATTTACATATCCAGTATAAATGGGCAATTAACTATTAACATTTTATCAACTGCTAGCTGACTTCACATTTTTTTGTGACATGGGATGTCCATATGGTCTGATATAATAATAAACACATAATCCTTTTCCTCTCAAAGGACAGAGCTGCCTTTTTTCACCGCTTTCTCTCTTGTCGATGCTTGCCTAAATGACCACCTTTTACAGTAAAAATGTTTTCCTGGGAAAATGTGCGGGTCGTTGTTACTGCATTGCCCTGATTTTGTGGCTCTAACCTTCTCGTGTCAGGGCTTGGGTTTCCTGAGGTGCTCATCAATCGTTATTTTCATTCATCCATTGCCCACCACCCAATCATTACCCCTCATTAGCTGTAAAGCTCGTTCACGTGGCCTGTGCAGGTGCATGAAAGTCACTTCCACTCTGCAATTGGTAGCTTATAACACAGAATCGGTGGATAAGACCAATTTGTCTTATTTTTATCCCCTTATTTGGTATTTTATTCCATTTTTTTAAACCACCTTCTACATGTTTTGCAAATCTTTACATTTGTTTTCATAACCCTAGCAACCACACAGATTGACACACAGACACTTGTTCTTTTACTGAGGTGGATGGTATTAACCGAAAAAAAAAACTAATTATAAGTAGAACTTTATTTGTCCCCGTGGGAAATTTGGTATAATTTAAAATAAGACTCTTGTAATCTGCTACTCTTATTTTTTCATTGTTTTATATCACACTAGCAAAATACCCGCGCTTTGCAGCGGAGAAGTAGTGTGTAGCATGCACGGGTTTACCTTTCCCAGCCCTGCAAAGTCAGCTCACGTGAGCCGCTCGGAGTACATGCATCGAAGCTTCTCAGCGTACATGCATACCCCGCTTCAGAAGCGGAGAAATAGTGTGTCTTCTCAGCTGTGTCTGTGCTATCTCGTGCGATCTCGCGATGTCCACGGCTTTATTTAATGTTAGCTGAGATACCCGCGCTTCGTAGCGGAGAAATAGTGTGTCTGAGACATCACACACTGCATGCACGGGTTTACCTTTCCCAGCCCTGCAAAGTCAGTTCACGTGAGCCGCTCGGAGTACATGCATCGAAGCTTCTCAGCTGTGCTTGTGCTATCTCGTGCGATCTCGCGATGTCCACAGCTTTATGTAATGTTAGCTCAGACCCGGCACTTAAAAGTTTCTGTCGCACTTTTGCTGAGTTTGTGCCAAACACTATTCTATCCCTGACCATCTCATCTTAGTTTGCATAAGCACAGTCCTTCATTAGCAATTTTAACTCCGTTACAAAGTGATGAAAAGTCTCGTTTACACCCTGCGTCTTCTCATTAAACTTGTATCTCGCGAATATCGTATTCGTCATAGGCATGACAAACGACAGCGGCAGCCTGTCTATGAACTTAATTTAAACTTAAGGTTTACACCGTGCTTTGTTTCCGCAGTAGCTGCACTTATGAATATGCTTGTATGCGTCACTCGCTTCATATTCTTTTGCTGCCTTCTCAATTGTCTAATGAGATTTTTGTTCAGCGCTCTTTGGAGCTCTTGTTGTCTGCATACTGCATTCACAGTCAGTTCACGTGAGCCGCTCGGAGTGCATGCATCGAAGGTTCTCAGCTGTGCTTGTGCTATCTCGTGCGATCTTGCGATGTCCACAGCTTTATGTAATGTTAGCTCAGAACTTAATTTAAACTTAAGGTTTACACCGTGCTTTGTTTCTGCAGTAGCTGCACTTATGAATATGCTTGTATGCGTCACTCTCTTCATATTCTTTTGCTGCCTTCTCAATTGTAAGCACAGTCCTGCACCCGCGAATATTTCGCGGCAGCGTGTCTATTGGATAGCTGCTGACGGAAGGCCTTATATGGGCAGGCACAACTCCCCCTCACACGGCGACCGAGCTACAGGCTATGGCCGTATATATATGTACATAAGTAGGTTCCGGTTATGACCGTTACGCGTAGAATTTCAAAATGAAACCTGACTAACTTTTGTAAGTAAGCTGTAAGGAATGAGCCTGCCAAATTTCAGCCTTCTACCTACACGGGAAGTTGGAAAATTAGTGATGAGTGAGTCAGTCAGTCAGTCAGTCCGTCCTTTGCCATTTATTAGTATAGATTATAAAGGTTTATGTTTAGAACATACGCGCTGTTAATAACTGTCAACTGGACAGACACACACACAGACACTTGTCCTTTTATTAAGGTAGATGTTACGGGTATTAACAGTAATAAATGATAATTTAAAATAACAAGACTCTTGTAATCTTCTACTGTCATTTATTTCATTGTTTTATATTGTGCTAAAAAGGTTTGTGTTTTCTAACATGCAGGCTGTTAACTGCCAACCAGACAGACACGCTAACACTTGCCCTTTTTATGAGGTGGATGTTATTATCAGCAATCACAGCAGATTACAAGAGTCTTATTTTTAATTATTATTGTGTAATAAAAGTCTTTTTTTTTTTTAATATATAACATGCAGACTGATAGTTAAAATGGATAATTAAAATACTACCATTCAAATTTACTGGGCAGTACAATTCCTTATTCATTTTTCTTTAGAAGTTAGCTCCTACTGGGTTGAATTGTATCTGTGTTTTATACACAGAATTTTCAAATCTTCCATTGGAATAAAGTTTGCTTTTCCAGGCGTGTACAATGCATGAATCAATGTTCTATTATGTCATCTTAAAAAAAAAAAAAATGGTGGTTGTTTTCTGATTTGTAGTCATGGGTTGGATTAGTGGAAGAAGGCAAGCTTTGTTGGATCAAATGGCCTCTCCTCATAGTGGACACACTTACATGATTTTACCCAAGCGGCTTCGTATGCAGCTTCATGGTTTGCTTGATAAAAAATAAGATGTTTGTACTTCTCACCTGGTTTAAGAGTAAATGACACAATTATTTTCTTATTCCTCCACTGTTGGCTGTAGGTAACGCAGTGTATGTCAGAATCATTGCTTGTAATATGTGTTTTTTTTATAGCACCTTTCTTACAAAAGGCCATTTTAATATATTTTATGGATTGTGTGCAATTGTTTCCATATTTCTTCACTGTGGCTCGTCCAATAATGTAAGTGACACAGTGTTGTTGATTGTGTAATGCAGCCTTGAACCTTAGTCATTAGGGGGCACCATTGTCTTTACAAAACAAAAAAAATAAATCAATAAAAGCCTGCTTAGCCCCTTGGCCGTATAACTCTAATCACAGTAATAATACACTTCCATTATTTAGCTAACACATTTAACCAGTTCTCAGTGATAGACTGGTGCCCCATCCAGCATTAGTTCCTGCCGCGCATTCAGTGTGTCTCAAACAGGCCGTGACTCCCACAGTCCTGTAATGGAATATTCAGAGTATACAATAAAGCAAAGATGGCACTGCTGTTCGGATTCTGGCAGGTGAGTTAACGTTTCCTATCCATTAAGGATGAATTGCAATCCTCCATAAGCCAGTATGGACCACAATCCTTGATTTAAAAGATCTACATTTTCATTTTTATGATGCATGTGTTGTTTGTATAATAACAGAATTAAAAAAAAAAAAAAAAAAGCAATTAAGTGTTCCAATTATCAACACTTCTGTGAGATAGATAGATAGATACTTTATTAATCCCAAGGGGAAATTCACATAATCCAGCAGCAGTATACTGATACAAAGAAACAATATTAAATTAAATAGTAATAAAAATGAAAAAAATTAAAATAAAATTAATGTTAGCATTTACTCCCCCGGGTGGAATTGAAGAGATGAGACCCTTCTGGGGACAGGGGACTTTAATAGAGGTTGAAGTCTGGCCTGGTAACAAAATCCTTTTCATATTTTGCTGGCTGCCAAGACCAAGTGATGCAAACATCTGGATTGCCATCATTTTTTATTCTCTTGAGTTTCTCGACACTTATTAGTTTGGGTCGTGTACAACTTTACTCCTGTGTCTACCGACTGCCCCGAGGCTCATGTATCGTATAAGCCTGTTTTTCTAAAACCACAACCAACGTAAGACATTAAGGATCTCCGTCTAATGTTTTTTTCTGGTGCCAGTTGTGATTTACCTTATTTGTAGGTGAGGCTTAACTAGATGATGATAGTTTTTAATTGTTGTCCTTAATGCACTTTTAATCATAAGGCCTCGTGCTATGCTGCATTAAGCAATTAAACTAGGTGTATGTTTTTTTACATCTCTGTCACAAGTAGTATGGTGTAAAATGTACGTATTTACCTGACAGTGCTATCCAGAGTGTGCAGGAGGAATCACACTAGGCATATTACTGTTTCTAGGTGCTTTGTGCATCTTTAGATGGAGGAGATTATGTTTCACTAATATGTTCGAATTCCGGGAGGCAACAAAAGCATATCGTAAGCAGGGTGGCATGTGATATTATTTACCTTGATTTTCATTTAAGGCCACCAATCAAACTTAAAGAAATGGGAACATTAAGTGCAGTGTGCAGATGAGTGCAAAATTGGCTTTAACATTGGGAACAAAAGGGTTATGATGAGAGGAACCGTATTAGAAATGAGGGGATATTAAAAGTGGTGTCCATCAGAGTCAGTACTGGGGCGTTCCTCTTTTTAATACACATAAACTGGGTAAGAATATAAGTAATGAGCTGGTTACGTTTGCAGATGATACCAAACTAAGAGGAATGGCAGATAATCTGGAGTCCGCTGAATCATCAGAAAGGGGCCTGGATAGAAAAAGAGCTTTGGCGGATTTGTGTAAGATGAAATTTAGTTAAATAGTGGGGCGCGTTTGACCTCGGGGAACATGCTTTTTTATTTTTCTTTTAAATTTTTTTTGAATTTAGAATGCACTTTAAATCTTTTCTGTTACATTTAATAAAGCTGTTCTTTGTTGTAAATTGGTCCATATTTCTTTCTTTTTTTATTATACGTTAATAAGGATACAGTGTTATGCAGAGGTGTACTTATAACAATTTTATAGACAAATGATACTATTTATAGTCACGCGGGGGGCGCGAGATGTTTTCTTCTTCCTAGGGGGGGGGCATGACAGAAAATAATTGAGAAGCACTGATGTAAGGTAATGCATGACCGAAGTAAAAATGTTAGATTTGAGTATCTGAAACTTGTGAAGAACCTAGGAGCCCTTGTTGAGCCTTTACTGTCTATATTCGGGCAGTGTACAGGAGCCATGAAGAAGGCTAGAAGGATGTTAGACTCTACACAGCAGGGTTGCTAAATAATCTAAGTCAAGTTAAATAACATGGTAGTGAGGCCTCCCCTGGAGTGCTCTCTACAGTTTTGTTCTCTGTATTACAAAAGAGACGTGGCAGAGGAAAGCAACTAGGCTAATTCTGAGACTAGGCGGTAGGAGCTATGAGGAGACATTGAAAGAGATGCACCTTTTCAGTAATAAGCAGTAGCTAAAGACTTAGATTTATCGGATTTTTCTAAACAAATGCTGAACATTTTATGTCATGTGCTTGTTCTGCTTGCTTGAACGTTTCATGGAGTACAGCCTGGGAAGCACAGCAGCAGACCTGTATGGTCTTCAACAAGAACAGGGTACACAGATGGAAGCTTGTTAAGGGCAAATGTCACCCAAATGTTAGAAAGTTTGCATTCACACAGAGAAGCACAGATACCTGGAAAAAGTGACCAACAACTGCAGCAGCAGAGAGTGCTACCTTAGGGGACTCTCAGAACTGAGCTTGAAGTTACTTCAGAGTAATTTAATATCAATTTATTTATATAGCACATTTAAAACAACATAGGAATGCTGTGGCCAAAGTGCTTTACAATAATAGAAGAAAAAAAAAAACATACAATTAACATAAATAGAAATAAAATAAATGAGCAAATATTGAATAAATATCCATCCATCCATTATCCAACCCACTATATCCTAACGCAGAGTCATGGAGGTCTGCTGGAGCCAATCCCAGCCAACACAGGGCACAAGGCACGAAACAAACCCTGGGCAGGGTGCCAGCCCACCGCAAGGCGCGCACACACACCAAGCACACACTAGGGTCAATTTAGAATCGCCAATCCATCTAACCTGCATGTCTTTGGACTGTGGGAGGAAACCCACGCAGACACGGGGAGAACATGCAAACTCCACGCAGGGAGGACCTGGGAAGCAAACCCTTAAGGGTCTGCTAACTGCGAGGCAGCAGCGCTACCCACTGCGCCACCGTGCCGCCCTTGAATAAATAAATAATGAATAAATAAATTCAGTGAATAGCAAGCATAATGGGCTGAATGGTCTGTTCTCCTTAAAATTGTTCTAATGCTTTGAACTTTTACACAGGTTTTATGTATGTATACTAATATATCCACCTACTGTATTCATCCATTTTATGAATCTGCTTGGTCCATATCAGAGATCTGGGCAGTCGGAACCTATTCGGGTGGCACTAGGAGCAAAGCAGGAGCCAAACCTAGGTGTGATGTTAATATGGGACATGTACCTTCATTCGCTCGCAACACTGGGCTAATGTAAAGAAATTAAACAAATGAGAAGAACTGGCATATGCAGAGAAAGTGGAATATCAGAACAAAACCTTCACGGTAGGAGGAGAACATGCAGAATGCACAGGCAAAGACATCAGAACTCTGGAACTATGAGACAGCGTTCTGCCATCACTTTTTTTTCCCCAGTATTCAATAGCTTAAATTGTAGTGATTGAAAATGTAAGTTTCCTTATTTGGATGAATTTAGAAGAAATATTGACTGACTGACTAAATAAATAGCCTAGTAAAGAGCCAAAATACACATAAAGTAGGTGGATGTGAAGCTGGAGAACATCAAGCTTCACATCTTCCCAAATTCCTTAAGCGCATACCTGCCCCCCATTGGTGCTGTGGACAGTGCTGTTGTAGACTTTTCTACAGCCATTAGTCATTGGAGTAATATTTTAGAAGATCTTGGTACATAAATAAGAGTTTATTCATCTAGCCAGCAGATCTTCCTAACTCTCTTATCCAGTACAGGGTCATGGATGGGGCAGATGGAGTTCATCATCTCAGCAATTATGTATTTTAATTATCCAAATTGATGCTGTACGGTCTTCCAGTATCTATTATTAATTATTATTTGAAACAGTTATATATAAAATATAATGTGTGTGTGTATATATATATATATAATATGTATGTAATATTTATGTAATATGTGTGTGTATGTATGTATATATATTATATATATATTATATATTATATATAAAATATAATGTGTATGTACAGTATATATATATATATATACTCTTCAATTCCACCCGGGGGAGTAAATGCTAACATTAATTTTATTTTAATTTTTTTTCATTTTTATTACTATTTAATTTAATATTGTTTCTTTGTATCAGTATACTGCTGCTGGATTATGTGAATTTCCCTTGGGATTAATAAAGTATATCTATCTATCATATATATATATATATATATATATATATATATATATATATATATATATATATATATAGTATTATATAACTCTATTTGAATTGGCAGGGTGCAGCTTATTTCCTAACCCTTGGAAAGTTGCTTTACCAGCTTATGGTCTGCTGGAGGTAAGAAGTGGAGGAGAGAATGAAGGCAAAAGTGATAGCCATTATGAACAACGGTGCACATCTTCTCTCTGACACCCCAGCATTTAAGGACTGTCCGTCAATACATTATTCAGCAGGGCTGTATGAAGAAATGGGACTGGGGCTCCTTCAGTATGCCTCTATAATGTCTCACTGACATTGCTTTTTTGTCTTTAATCAAGTCGGATTTTCATTTTTAGTAATTCTGCTGTGTATTTGTTTGTTCTAATATCTACCCTTTGGTCTGTTTTTCTGTCTGTCTGTCTGTAATAATAATTAGAATAATTATATAGTGCTTTTTCTGTACATAATAATAAATATAGCAATTACATAGTGCTTTTTCTGTCTGTCTGTCTATCTGAATAACAATGATCATATAGTGCCTTTACTATCTATCAGTCTGTCTGAATAATTCTAATGATTATTTAGTTTCTTTGCTATTGTCGGTCTGTTTAAATAATTATATAGTGGCTTTTCTATCCATCTTCCCTATCTCTCTCTCTCTCTGTGTATTATTTAGTGCCTTATCTAGCTATCTATCTGTGTCTGTCTGTCGATAGTTGTACTATGGCTTTATATGTTAAAATTATAGTACATTAGAATTGTGTTCACCATGGAAAGGCATCACCAGAAATTTGTCTGTTCAAGTCCTGCTTTGTGACCCAGACGAAGTCACCCAACATGCCCGTGCTTCAGATGTAGTAGTGAAACTGTTCACTTAAAGTACTACTGTAAAAAGGTATTACTGAAAATAAATCCAAAATGTGTCCAATTCCGTCTCTGATACTTAAAGTACCTGGCTGTATGTGTAAACAGATGCCTTATTCGGTAATGCTTTAGTTTAGGTACTGCAGAAATGGTCCATTATTCTGTACTCGGGGAGCATACTGGAATTGTGTTTACTATAGTAAAATTTTGTTTTATAAAGCTACAAGGTTGACGGTCCAATCCTGGCCTCTGAGGAGTTGTGTAACCCTCTGAATGACGTGCTTTCCTTCCATGTTTAGAATTCTACAGGTAAATAATTTCCCTGGCAATGTTTTTAGCATAGGAAGAGCTGTTTGTTTGGCAGCCCTTGTCTAATGTTGTTCACAGAGGATTCCCTGTACACATAAACATTTATTTGGTTTTGTTCCGCCTTTGCAGTTCCTGCAGAGGAATAAAATAAAAATAGTCAAGAATCTGCCAGCATGACAGTCTTAAGGGGGCACACGTTGTGGTTTGTAAAAGGCAGTAGTTTCCTGTGCAGTGCTGTCCCCTGCCCCCCACCCGCCCTCCCTCCAGCTCAAAATCCACCCACTGCGTGCCCGCCTGTCTGCTTGCTTACTGTGTTGCATCAAGCTTTGTATTCTAAAGCTCAAGACTGAGTGCTAACAAATCTCTATTGTCCGGCGGATGGTATGGTGGCTGAGTTTGGTGAATTACTGTCTGGTTTCTATTCAAATCCAGGTAGTTTTAGCAGACTGGACCTAACTAATGGTTCTTTTGGGTTCCTATTTCCTATTCTTCATTTGTATTAAAAATATAAATGCAAAAATCGGAGAATTTCAGACCGCAGACGAAAGCAGTTCTAACGTCGTATGGAAGTCAGCAGAATTTTCTGTGTTTTTGAAGTTTTTTTGCTAACGTCTCCTAGAAAGCTGTAGAGGCTGAGCGTTTCATATTTTACATCACATTGCAGACGACTCACATTTTAAAAGTTGGTTCCTCTACTTTTTTTTTTTTTTTTTTAAAATCATGTTTGGGTTTGTAGTTCCACAAGTACAGGACAAATGGCACACCAAACACCTGCCATTTAAATTAAAATTCTCACTTGTCAGATCTACAAGATCTTACATGCAAAGGTATTTCAGGCCACTGACACATTTTGAGCTCAGATGTCAAGGGTGCCCTGCTCTCTTGCGGCAGAAGTTCATGCCAGTGCTAAATAACAAACCTTCCAAACTTTCAGATTTGGCTTTGCCATATCCAAAAGAGAAAAAAAAAAAGCCACGACTCTGTGCAGCCCCCCGCCCCCCCCACACACACATAACTACCCCCACCCACCACCAAGCTTCCCAACACACACTTTTTTGTCTCAAACTCAGACAGCTTTTATAAGCAGCCGCATGTGGATTAGAAGCTTTAGACAAAAGCAGGCGCGACTAAGAACTATCAGGCATGGAGCATTTCCTGTCACTCAACACATTCCAGCTCTAGAGAGAGGAAGAAAGAGAGAAAGAAAGCATGAGAGCAAGCGGGGGGGATGTGTTTGGTCGGCGCGTAATGAAACAAAAACTCCACACCCTATTCTACCAAAGAACTTTGTTGGACTCTTTTTCTATAATAGATAAACCCCCTTGCAGCTACGTTCTTTTTTTGTATTATTTAATGCTTATCTTTATTTTCAAAGGGTAGGCCAGTCTTCCCTTAGCCTCTCTATCTTATCACATCCAATTTATTATTTATTTATTTATTTATTTTTTCGGTATTCTGCTCAGCAGCTGGCTGACCTGTCTCGCCCACTGATGCCCCGCAAAGTGACCTGGGCTGTCTGGCTTTGGCTCGTGCTATTGTCCCTGTCTGGCTCAGTTCCTCCCTGTCTGTAAGCACTGCGGCCAAAGCTTTAAGCAGTATGAACGAGCGTTTGGTTACGTTAAATAGAAGCTTCCCAAAGTATATATTGGCATTAAAAAAAAAAAAATCCTCTTTGGTCATTGTTACCTTTTGACATGTAAAGAGATCAGTGTATTGTTTTATTACATTCTATGATTCTTGTTCTCAATATTTATCTGAATTCCTACTGAGAAGAGGATTTAATCTAAAGAAATGGATTTGAGAACAAAAGAAATATGCGTAATGTTAAACACATTCAAGCATTCATGGTACATGAAGAAGGAAAAAAAATAAAAAAATCACCAGGCTATCTCAGGGGCAACATACAGCAGGTAAATTTAATGACTTGGATTGAAACAGAGCAACACAAAAACAAACAAGAAGGAAAGAAATAAACACCAAAACAGCTTACCCGATACTGAAGGTGATTTAGTCCAGTTTTATACTTTAGCCCGTGAGCCTGGTGAGGAAGTCTTTATGTCAAGAAAAGAAAAAAAAATTGCTGCCGATGGAAAGAGAGAAGGAAGGAGAACTTCCCTCGAGTGTGAAAAAGTTGCAATTGAAGAAGAAAAGAAGGGAGTTCCCTCTTCACTGCATTCCCCTCTCTGTTACCATCGCTCCGTCGCGCTCTTTCTCTCTCTCTCTCTCTCTCTCTCTCTCTCTCTGTCTGTCGTTGCCTGCCTGCCTCCTGCCTGCCTGCCTGCCAGCCAGCTGGTAGGATCCCTGGCCTCGTATAGGAATTCAGCCATTACTTCTGTCAGCAGAAACAAAAATCAGCACCTCAAAAAAAAAAAAAATTAAAAAAAGGGTGGACTAGACGAGTATTGAACAGCACCAGAGTTCCTTGCAGCCCTGTCTGCCTGACTTGAATTGAACTATATATGACCCAGATGATGGACAGGAACAAATTTAGTCATGTGCAGCTCAGAAACTGCAGCTATTCGCTGAGGTCCAGCACTTGGGAGTGTGGCATCTGATTGGCCTAGACTCAGATCATTGAAACATGAACCCTAACCATTCAAAGCCTATAATGCAGGGTGGCTGAATGTTTGGGTGTCTGGATGCCAGCAATTAAAAAGTAAATGCTGATCATTTTATGTCATGTGCTCGCTCTGCTTGCTTGAACATTTCGTGGAGTGCAGCCTGGGAAGCACAGCAGCAGACCTGCATAGTAACAGTTTGGAGGCAGAAAGAAATTAATACGGATGACACAAGCTGCAGTTGAATGATGAAGGCACCCTGCGAGTCCAAAGCCTCGGGGTTTAGACATCTTCTTTTCTTTTAGGGATAGACTGGCTGCCGTCTGTAGTCGTGCCGGGTTCCAAAACTGATCAGAAATACTTATTGGTGTTTGAAAAAAGAAATGGGAATGCTGCTGTGTGCAAGTAAAGATTAGTCTAAAACAGGGGGTTCCCAAACTTTTCACCCCCCCTTGGCAACTTTTCAAAATTAAATTTACCCCCATCCTTACTTTGTACAGTAATTTGAGTTTATACTTCTGCCATCACAAAGTGATTAACTAAAGGGGAGATTCAAGGTGCTGTTTTTCACGTTTTTATTTTAACTTAGATTGCAATAATAATAGCACATAATAATGCTATTTCACTTAATTTAAAAACAACAAATGATGAGCAGATACCGGACTTGATGAGTACATACACTGGCTCTTGCTTTTCACCTTCGGTTTTGGATTTTCTTGGCACAGTTGTTGAAAGAGCAAGATCATCAAGATTATCGGATCTTTTTTTTTTTAAAAGAGTAAATTTACCCCCCTGTGGTGGGCTGGCGCCCTGCCTGAGGCTTGTTTCCTGCCCTTGCGCCCTGTGTTGGCTGGGATTGCCTCCAGCAGACCCCCGTGACCCTGTAGTTATGATATATAGCAGGTTGGATAATGGATGGATGGAAATTTACTCCCTGAATAGGTGAAACTTATCTCCTGGGGTTAAATTTACTCTTGGTTGGGAACCCTTGGTTTAAAAAAACAAACATAATACATGAATATATTATTATTATTATTATTATTATGCATATTTTTCTTATATATAATATAGCATTGAATTGCCTGATCGCACTGGGCAGATAAGACCCCTAGAGGTGCATCTTAACACAATGTGGTGCAATGAGACTGTGGCTTAAAAGTGCTTCAAGACAGCGCCTCTTGCAGGGGATTTTTCATGATGGCATCCAATTTTGCTACCATCCTCTTTTCAATAACAGCTTCCAGTGTGTCCAGAGTTTGCCCTGTGATGGAGCAGGCTTTTCCTTATTTATATATATTCATTCAAGTGTGTGTGTATTGTGAACGCCACCCGGACACAGACAGGCGGACATCTTGTTAAAACACCACCACACGTTTATTAAACACAATATTTACAATAATATGGTCACAAAGACCCCAGTCCAATGGTCACACAGACCTTAGTCACGTGCACACACCCCAAACAGTCACAATCCTGGCCACAATGCCTTGTCTTCAGGCCGCCTCCACAGCTCCTCTTGCCTCGTCCTTCTTCCACCCAACTCTAGCCTCGAATGAATGGAGACGGCCCCTTTTATAGAGGACCCGGATGAGCCCCAGGTGTTCCCGGCATTCCTCCGTTGGCCACGCCCAGCGTGGCGGAAGTGCCGGCTGTCCTCCTGGCTGCTCTCCGGGCGCTGTCATAAATCTTCCCCCCAGCACTTCCTGGTGTGGCGGAAGTGCTGGGGCAACAAGTCTCCAAGACATCGGGGCGCCTCCTGGCGGTAACCACGGGCCCCTACAGGGAAAGGCTTCCATGCCCTTGACCCGTGGCCCCTAAAGCAACCCGGAAGGCAAACCCCACGTGATCCAGGCAGGGCTCAGACCCTCTTCTGGTCCCTCCTGGCGTCCCGGCCGAGTCATGGCCCCTGGCATCCCTGACAGTATATATATATATATATATATATATATATATATATATATATATATATATATATATATATATATATATATATGGGCAGATATTGTTGTTTTACTTGAATGTTAATTAGTTTCTACTTTGCTTTTGATTTATTTGAACAAGCCGGCATCCTCACATGTGATAGTTCTGTAATTAGTGAGTGGTTTCATCTGTTCTTGTATTTTGCCTTGTATTATATTTCAGGGGTGGTCATGATAGATTGGCAACCAAGCTTTGTGAAGTGGATTATTTCTGTTCTTTGTATTGTATTTACTCCATTTTGTGGCACCCATTACACACCCAGCCTACCTAGGAGGGGTCTGTCTCAGAACTGCCTTTCCCAAGACTTTTTTTTTTTTTTTTTGTCGTCTTATGGGTTCTAAGCTGGGGGGCTGCCTAAGCAACAGGACCTGAAAAATACCATTGTAGCACTCATTACATGATTTTTAGGCTAAACAAGAAATAAAGGTATTGTTATATATGTAAAAGGAAGCTGCAATGAAGATATACCCTTGCAGTGAAATGATTAGACACTTAAGCCAGTGGCTATGATGGCTGATATCTGCACTCAACTGCTGGGACTTTGCTGTTCCATATGTATGAACTAGCTTTCAATGGTTTGGAATCACCCAGACATGTTCATGTTTTTAAAAGAAATGAATACCTTTTATTTTTTTATTTACTTTTTAACTAAAGCACCATTAAATTGATTTAAAAATATGACTTGTATATCCTTAGTTGGCTGCATCTTTAAATACATGCCAGTGTCATCTGCAACAGAGAAAAGAAGATTCCGGGATGCTGACCATAATACGTTTTCAGTCACCTTCTGTCCAGTGACTCTGTTCTTTTGCCCATTTTAAGCTTTTCTTTATACTTACCATTTATAGAAAATCTCTTTTTGTTTGAAATCCTGCCTCAAAGGCCAGCATCTTGGAATCAGTTGTCCTTTCTCTGTTGCACATGACAGTGGTATTTGTCGTGTATGTAGTGAAGAAGTCAAGTTAATCACACCACTCCCTCTGTGTTTCTCCTTTTCTGAAGTTACCCATCTGGGTCTTCCCCTTCTTTTTCTATCCTGGTCAGATCCAGCTCTCCAATTTCTCTCAAGACAGTAACAGACACCATCATATGAAATTTGTTTCTTGGCAAACTGTCACATAGAATGCCCTTCATTCTGTCAAAAAAAAAAAATAAAACAATAGACTGATGTGTTTCTTGAAGAAGCTGTCTCATTTTGGCCAATTTTTAATACAGAACTGAACTTTAAGAATGCCCGTTCTTTGTAACCCAAGTGAACAGCATAGCAGGGTTCAGCGGTACAAGCACAATTAGAAAGGTTTCTCTAATAAATAACTAGCATGTAAACAGGACTCATTAAGGAGAAGCTCAGGGAGTTGACCATTAGGACACTAAAGGAATGGCTGCTGAAAAATGGGGCTTTATAGCCGTATGTGACAAATACCTGTGATTTAAAAATCAGTCACTTTAAACAGTATTAACATTTACGGACACTAGTAATGTCTTAGCTATCTTTTGAAATTAGTTTAATGTTATTTTGAAAAAGTATCAATTTCTGTCAAAAATATGAACATTTTTTGGTGATTTCAAATGTGTGAATACAGCTCTTAAAACAACGACATGCGACAAGCAGAACAAGCAGCTCGCCAGCTGCAGAAAGACAGCAGATGATCCGACGGTATCTCCTTAGCGTGCGTTCAGCCGCCCCTCCTTCACAATGCGAGCAGCTTTATACGTCCTGCGAGAAAGAGGTGTAATCACGTCCGGGGCCGGAAATAAAGGACAAGTATTGTTTTTACAGAAGTTTATATTATATATACAGGTGCCGGTAATAAAATTAGAATATCATGACAAAGTTGATTTATTTCAGTAATTCCATTTCAAAAGTGAAACTTGTATATTAGATTCATTCATTACACAAAGGACTGATGTATTTCAAATGTTTATTTCTTTTAATTTTGATAATTATAACTGATAACTAATGAAAGTCCCAAATTCAGTATCTCGGAAAATTAGAATATCAATTAAGTGTATGTGTGTGTGTGTGTATATATATATATATATATATATATATATATATATATATATATATATATATATGAACTGGGACCCGGACACAGGCAGACGGACATTGTATGTTCACCCACAAACACTGTTTATTTACAATATATTTACAATTTGTTTCAGTGAACTTCCCAATGCCTCCAGCACCGTTCCCCCAAATGCCCAGGCCTCACAGTCTCTGTGCCTCTCTCTTGGCACCCTTCCACCCGACATCCACCAATGACTGGAGGGAGGCGGCCCCTTAAATAGGATCCCGAATGGGCTCCAGCTGCTTCCCGGCATTCCTCCGTAGCCACACCCCAGTGTGGCGGAAGTGCCGGCTGCGCACCGGAAGCCGTTCGGGTGTCCCCAGTCGTCTTCCACCAGCACTTCCTGGTGTGGCGGAAGTGCTGGGCTGCCGGGATTTTCAGGCACTGGGGCGCCGCCTGGCGGTGGCCACGGGTCCCTAACAGGGCTGGTCTTCCAAGCCCTTCACCCGAGAGCCCCAACATAACCAGGGCGGACGCCCCCTCGCGGTATGGAGGAGGCACAAGCCCTCCTCCGGTCCTCCTGGGCGTCCCGGCCAGGCTCCAGCCCCGGCCGGGTACCACTATATATATATAATATATATATATAATATATATACACACACGTATTATCTATCTGTCTATCTATGTGTACAATTTTATATTAAGCTCTATAATTAAGATTCTTTAGAGCAGTGATTCTTAACCTTTTTCTAGTTACAGACCCTTTTAAGAATCTGATGAAGCTATAGACCCCCTTCCCCAGAAATATTCACATAAACACAACTTAGCATGCAATGAATATCAAGTACTTTATTTATTGAGATTTGATTGTCTCATACAAATATGACATACACAAAGTATTATTAAACTTTAAAATAAACAATCTAAAAAAATAGTCCTTTTTTATGCAAAAAGTAATGGCCACTCATTATAATTATGAAATACAATCCTCTTGTGCAAATTAAAACAGATCTACTACTGCTACGTTTTCTACTACCATTACTACTACTAGTACTACATTTACTCTAAATTGACAGTACCAGGCTGTATATAAATGTTAATTTTTATCTGACACTCATGGACCCCCTGAAACCCATCCATGGACCTCAGGTTAAGAACCCCCTGTTTTAGAGGATGAGCATATTGCATCAGTGTTAATCTCTAAATACGCTCCTGGTTGCTTCTTGAAGGTGTTCTTCACCATTTCATTTCCCTTTTTTGTTTCTTTTTTTAACTTGGTGATCTAACTACATGCATGCAAACCACCACACTGCAGAGAAGGGGGAATCTAACAATCATCCATCCATCCATCCATCTTTAAATCCCAGCCATCTTGTTAGCACTAAATATGAGGTGAAAGCTACCTCAGATGCACCAGTGCATTATGGGTTACACTCCCACCCACCCACACTTGCATAAGCAGAGTCAGTTTAGAGCTCTCCAGCTAACCTAACATGTAAGTCTTTTGGGTGTGGGAAGAGGAATGGTAATTCTCAGAGAAGAACACACATGCACTGGGAAAAGTGTGGGAGAGTGTGAAGGCTCCATGAAAAAACATTTAAAGGAAATAAAGTGCATAAGGCCTCACACGTGAACTAGTTTTAGAATCAACACAGTCTTAGAATATACAATCTGTGACCCAGGCTGGGGATTTGGAGCGGCAGCAGCGCTGACCCCTTCACTACCCTGCCACCTACAACTTAAAGACATTCATCTTGTTGCTTTATGTCCTGTTATATTTAGTTTTTCTTTGTTGCATGTCCAAGCTGAATCATTGTCATCAGCTACTGACCAGCAAGGTTTCTAGTGCCTTTTGGTTTTCATTGTTATGATTATGATAAAGTGTCAGAAGGAATTAATTTTGACATAATTGCTTAGTTAGTGTGATACAGTTGATAAGGCTTTAGACTTCAAACTCTTGAGGTTTTGTGTTCACATCCCACCACTGACACGGTCTGACTCTGAGCAAGTCACTTCACCTGCCTGTGCTAAAATTGGAAAAACAAAAGAATTGTAGCCAATTGTACCTTTAAATGTTGTAAGTCGCTTTGGATAAAAGTGTCAGCCAAATAAATGTAAATCTATTAAGTGATGGACTTTAAACGATAAGGCTGCCTACCTCTGGCTCACTCTGTGACCCTTAGCAAATCAGTTAAATCTTTGCACCAATGTTGAGAATGTTATAATTGTAATATATAGGGTGGTCCAGATCTAATTATGCAATTTTCATTATGCTATAACTTATTAAGTTTATTATATAGAAAATCATCTGAAAAATCCCGGACCATCGACTATTGTGCGAACTGACCACATGAAGAATCGTCTTTGCGTTGAACTGGAATCGTCGCCGCATAAATCAGTCATCCTGACGATCTGGATCTGCATAATTAGATCTGGACCACCCTGTATTCTGATTTACTGGTATCACACATAATAATAATTGTAGGAGTTAAGTTGAACAGTTTAACATCTGTGGCAGAGCGATGGGCATTAAGCAAACTCCTGTCAATCATGAAGAATCCACTGCATCCACTGGACAGTGTCGTCTCCAGGCAGAGGAGTAGCTTCAGTGACAGACTTTTGTCACCGTCCTGCTCCACTGACAGACTGAGGAGACCCCACACTATGCGACTCTTCAGTTCCACCCAGGGGAGTAAATGCTAACATTAATTTAATTTTTTTTTTTTTCATTTTTTCATTTTTATTACTATTTAATTTAATATTGTTTCTTTGTATCAGTATACTGCTGCTGGATTATGTGAATTTCCCCTTGGGATTAATAAAGTAAGTGTCTGTCTATCGATCTATCGATCGATCAATCGTTATGCTTAACCATCCATCAGTCCATTTCCAAGCCATTTTAAACACAGTTGCAGGAAAGTTGGAGCCTCTCCCACCAAGCTTCAAGACAGGAACAATCCCTGGACAGGGTGCCAGCCTGTTATTATTTTGTGTATAAAAAAAAAAATGTTGTGTTTGTATTTTGTGAAAAATATGATAGAATGTTAAAAAAAAAAAAAAAGAACAATTGTGACAAGAAAAGATTATTTAGCCCAACAAACCTGTCTGGCTTATTTACTTTGATTCTCCAAAATAACATCAAGTCTAGTTTTGAAGGTCCCTAAAGATCCCTCTTCCACTACGCTAGTTGGCAATTCATTCCAATTGCCTGTGCAACATTTATGCAAAGTCTGCCATCATCACGTTCCTCACCGTGTCCCTGAATTCTTGCTGAATCTGTTTAACTGTAACAACCCTAACCCTAACCTTAATCATTTTAAACACTTTGGTCATGTCACTCTTAAATTGACTTGAATATTTTTTTGCCCTCATGGGAAGAGTGGCTTGTATCTGCTTCACACACACTCTATGATTCAGAAACAGTCCATAAGTTCTAACACTGGACACAGTGTGTTACAAGCCTTTGGGGCGTGCATCTTACACGTAAGGTACACCAGCTCTGTCTGTAATGCCGGGCATTCGGCTGCCCACACATCCTCAAGTTATTTTAGTCAGGTTGAAATAAAAGTGTACAGTACAGGCCAAAGGTTTGGACACACCTCCTCCTTCAATGTGTTTTCTTTATTTTCATGACCATTTCCAGCACTCCATCACTCTCCTTCTTGGTCAAATAGCCCTTACACTGCCTGGAGGTGTTTTTGGGGGTCATTGTCCTGTTGAAAAATAAATGATCGTCCAACTAACCTGACTTCTGCACAACACAACTGCTGGTCCCAACTCCACTGATAAAGCAAGAAATTGCACTAAATAACCTGATAAGACACACCTGTGAAGTGAAAACCACTTCAAGTGACTACCTGTTGAAGCTCATCGAGAGAATGCCAAGAGTGTGCAAAGCAGTAATCAGAGCAAAGGGTGGCTGTTTTGAAGAAACTAGAATATAAAACATATTTTCAGTTATTTCACCTTTTTTTGTTAAGTACATAACTCCACATGTGTTCATTCATAGTTTTGATTCTACTAATGTAAATGGTCATGAAAATAAAGAAAACACATTGAATGAGAAGGTGTCTTCAAACCTTTGGCCTGTACTGTATGTCAACATCAGAGTTTATAAACTGGCAACTGAGACACTACTGATGTTGCAGGAGGTCTGCACGGACTAATGATGTTTCTCGTCAATCTGTTAAATGTTTTTAGTAATGTTTGTGACTAGTGTGCGTATGTCCATGACAACTGAAACCTACATTGACTTTAAAGCTTCTTTACAGGTGTTCTTTTTTTTTTTTTCTTTTCTGTGGTTTCTTTAAACTTACATATTTCCTGGTTCTCAAAGCTCTCCCAAAAAAAAAAAAACTAACACACTGACATTGTGGGTGTGCTTTGAAAACCAAAAAAAAAAGGAAATGGCTCAATGACACTCAATTCCAGTTCCACTTAGGATCCTTAATGACAGAAACTTGTGGTCCTGTACTTACCAAACGTGGCTCAGCCACTTCTGTGATTTGAAGTGTTTGGATCTGATGTGCAAGAGAAGATAGTTTAGTAACGGCGAACTGGTGACTCTGAGGCTAAGGATCTGCGCTGGTATCCAGAAGGTTGCCAGTTCGAATCCCCGACACTGCCAAAAGAGATCCTACTCTGCTGGGCCCTCGAGCAAGACCCTTAACCTGTAATTACTCCAGGGGCGCTGTTCAATGGCTGACACTGCTCTGACCCCAAGAACCCCAAGTATGCAAAAACTATGAAATTCCTAATACAAGAAATTGTAGAAGGTGAAATAAAAGAACAAAAACAAAAAAAAAACCCTGAGCACCTGACACAAATGCACCCCACAATGCACATCCATTCTGACCTAGCCAGTCTGTACAGTGTGCTAGTCATGGGTTCGTCATTTTCATCTTAGTGTATCATAGTATGCCATACAGGTCTACCATCACTAATCTGGCCACTGGTAATCTGGTTCCACCGCTAACTGGGACATAATTTCCCAGTTCGGCACAACAAATTGCTGCTGTTGTTTTGATAACATTGGTGCAGTACCAGCTGTTGGCGCCAACTCAAACACTTGTGAGCCATTCCTGCTTGTTTTTCTGCTTTTATTATTTTAAACTGCTTACATTTATCACCAGCCATGGTTTCAATATATAAAGAAAATACTTCACGGTATAAAGCACAAACACCATACATTGTCCATAACAGAATAAGTTGAACTATGGTGTGTGCAGGTGAAAAACGTTCCCCATCTCCTGACATTTCCCACCAACCCAGGTGCTTTCCCACAGATGCCTAGGCAGTTCAATGTAATGTTGCTTATTAATAGACCGTTCATCACGATTTTCACGTTCAATGTTGCTGAATAAATGTCAGAAGTGTGTTTCTCAATCAGCTCAGCATAATGCCAGCTGGTAGACTGATAAGCAAGACTATAGGCATGCAATACCTTGTGGCATAGTTGTCAACAAGACCCTACTCCTGTGCTATTAGAACATTCGAACACTCTAGACGAGAACAGGCCATTCAGCCCAACAAAGCTCGCCAGTCCTATCCACTTGTTTCCTCCAAGAAAACATCAAGTCGAGTTTTGAAAGTCCCTAACGTCTTACTGTCTACCACACTACTTGGTAACTTATTCCAAGTGTCTATCGTTCTTTGTGTAAAGAAAAACTTCCTAATGTTTGTGCGAAATTTACCCTTAACAAGTTTCCAACTGTGTCCCCGTGTTCTTGATGAGCTCATTTTAAAATACAAGTCTCGATCCACTGGACTAATTCCCTTCATAATTTTAAACACTTCAATCATGTCACCTCTTAATCTTCTTTTGCTTAAACTGTAAAGGCCCAGCTCTTTTAATCTTTCCTCATAATTCAACCCCTGTAGACCTGGAATCAGCCTAGTCGCTCTTCTCTGGACCTTTTCTAGTGCTGCTATGTCCTTTTTGTAGCCTGGAGACCAAAACGTCACCCAGGACTCCAGATGAGGCCTCACCAGTGTGTTATAAAGGTTGAGCAGAACCTCCTTGGACTTGTACTCCACACGTCAAGGCGCTATATAACCTGACATTCTGTTAGCCTTCTTAATGGCTTCTGAACACTGTCAGGAAGTCAGTAGTGTAGAGTTCACTGTGACTCCTAAATCCTTCTCATAAAGTGTACTCTCGATTTTCCGACCGCCCATTGTGTATTCAAACCTAATATTTTTACTTCCTATATGTAATACTTTACATTTACTGACATTAAATTTCATCTGCCCAAGCCTGTCTGCTATCCAAGTCATTCTGTGATGATATAACAGATTCCAAATTATCTGCTAATCCACCTATCTTGGTATCATCTGCAAACTTAACCAGCTTGTTCCTTATATTCCTATCTAAATCATTTATATATATTAAAAATAGCAGCGGCCCTAGCACTGACCCCTTGTGGTCACCACTCTTAACATCGGCCAGTTCTGATTTGGTTCCTCGCACCCTCATCACGCTCTGCTTCCTGTGTCTGAGCCAATTCTGCACCCCTCTGAAAACATCACCCTGAACTCCCACTTCTTTTAATTTGATGCCCAACCTCTCATGTGGCACCTTATCAAATGCTTTCTGAAAGTCCAGATAAATAATATCATCTGCTCCACTTTGATCGTATGCTTTTGTTGCAACGTCATTGAATTCCAACATGTTAGTAAAACATTTTGACCAGTTCCGGAAAATGTGTTGCTCCCGACTCGTTTGTGACAACCTAACCACCAGTGTTCTGATAGTACACTCACTAATCCAGCACCCCACAGGTCCCAGTGATGCAGGATTGCGGATGTTCAACCTGTACATTTAATATTAATAGCAATGACATTTCCACCTAATAGATAGATAGATACACAGCAGCACATTATTTGTCCCAAGAGAGCAATCTAATTTTTACAGAAACAACATCCACCCTCAATTACACAGAAAAAAATATTTTTAAAAAATAAATAAATAATTTGGCTAAAGATAAAAGGTTAGTTCCAGTCCCAGTGAGGCATTATAAAGGTGTATTGCCATTGATGATATGGCGCTCCAGTGACATTTCTTGACATACCTCTGCTGAAGAAGTTCTTAAAGAGCTGAAAGTACTCAGTCCTTGGTGTATATGGTGAACTGCAGTCATAAACATGGCACCCACAAGGCTGTGGGGGCTTTTCAGAGTCACGCCAAGCAGGCCTGCACCTTTTCTAGAATACCTAGATATGGCCTCACCCTGGGCAGCCAGTCAGCAGCCACAACCCCCAGCAGGCTTTGTCCTACGCTGACCCACATTTACTTATTTGGTTGATGGCTTTTATCCAAGGTGACTTAAAACATTTATCACACAATTGGTTCCATTTCTTTTGGTTTTCTAATTGAAACACAGGCAGGTTAAGTGATTTGCTGACAGTCACACAGTGGTAGTAGTAGGATTTGAACCCACAACCTCAGTGTTTAAGTCCAAAGCCTTAACCACTACATCACATTGTTTAATAGTGGACCATAAAAAGTAGTTAAGAAAACGGCACACAAGGGTGCAAAACAACGGCGTCTGCCATGATCAAAAGGTTTGAAAAAGGCAGCCACTTCCCAGGTTTAGCTGCACCTTCCTTATTTGCATTTTTGTAAAGAACACCAACCTCTGGTTTTATAGTAGTCTCCTAGAAGGGGCCGAGGCTTCCTTGGCTGGTGCGGAAGTGAAATCGCTCGTCTTCTGCTCTCTCTGAACTGTGGGTGTAAAAGGAGAGCGTGTTAGCAACAGCGCCACCTCTTGACTTGGGATCACGTGCTTTCCATAGCACATAAATGCCTTACAGGAAAGAGGAACTGTAAGACTACAGTCTGTTGTGAATTATCTCACAAAGTGGTCACAGTGGTATGAGGCCTTCAAAAACAGCCAGGGAAGCAGACACACGATGGAACAAACTTCTGTCAGCATGTACCTTCTGTGGACATAACAACCTGGACCTTCTGTATTTTAATGTCAGTGCTTTTAAATGTACATGTGTAGAGGCCTGACCATCTCACTGCCAACTATAAGCCTGTTACTCGTTGTCTGTCTGTCCTCTCCTGTCCATTAATTGGGGGAAATATGTGAAACATCCCAAAGTATCACCCCGAACAGATTAAATTTGGGTTGCTTTTTAAGATCAAATTTGGCCTGAGGACAACGTAAAGCAGGGGTGCCCACACTTTTTTGGTTTGCGGGCTACTTTTAAAATGACCAGGTCGAAATGATCTACCTACATTAAAAATGATGTGTGTGTGTATATGTGTGTATATGTGTGTGTATATATATATATATATATATATATATATATATATATATATATATATATATATATATATATAATATACACACATAGATAGCAGTCGAAGTCTGAATCACAATCTGATTGTATGGGAGGTTACCTACCAGGTAACACGTATGGTTGGTCTGCAAGTCGGCAAACATCCGCCACAGTGGCCTCTTTCAGTTGCGAGAAGCAGATCATAGAATGTTACATAATTAACTGTCAAATAATACGAAAGAGTACGCTACCCGTGTTTCGTCCCTATTTTGGGCTCATCAGGCTTACACACTCCACTGCACCCCTCATCGGGGATCGAACCTCGGGCGTCAGACAAAAGCACTTCGATTGTGACATTGTGAGGAAAAAAAAAATCCTCTTCCAATTCCACCTCCAGCCCATACCCTCCCCAAGCAATTTTTTTTTAAATCCCTTCTTTAGTCGATATAAATAGGAAGGCTAACTAGATCACAGCCGGAGTTTTGCGGTAGCTCGTGCGTTTGATCGTGCGTGCGGGATGAGCAGTGTGTTTGAGAGATCTCAGACTGGCCGCCCTGTATGTCAATCAAGTGGTAAATGCCAAAGGGATAGGATAGACTAACGTTAAAAATATATTTTTTTTGAATGCAATGTGATCGACCTGAACTCTACCTTTGAGATCTACCGGTCAATCGTGATCGACGCATTGGGCACCCCTGACGTAAAGATTAAGTGTGCCAATAAACGGACACATCAGAATGCTCTGATGCCTTGCTGCACTTGGTCCCGAGCCGGGCATGATAGTCCAGCTAGGTTGTCCTCTGTACTGAGGATGCCATCTCTTTGTTTGTTCAGATTGATACCGTCTAGGGATTTTAGTTTACTATCACAGTCCAGAGACATGATAATAAGACAATGTCGCACTGCTCAAGTTTTCCACCGACATTCAATCCCAGACTTCGTATGCATAGTCTTAGTGAAGCGGAGGCATTGACAGTGTGCTCCCATGATGGCCAGTTGTGTAGTATGATGAGGCAGGCAAATTTAATTCAGCCAGTCTGCAACTCAGATTTGATTTTGTCTTGAGGCGTAGAGGCAGGCTTGTTGTCTGAGCTGACAATCCATGAGTGCTCACCCACAGGAGCAGTATGTATAATGCTGCTACAAGAAATAAGAAACACGGGGTGTATTGGACCTCGCAAACAAAAGAGAGACTTGTTTGGGTGGTGTCCTGAGCTTTACATACCATGACAGAATGGAAAAAAGATTGTGGTTGAATTTGCCATTCCTGGAAAGTAATCATGCAGCATGCAACTGTCTGTCAGAATGTGAGAAAAGCCTGTCGCCCTCAGAGAACAGTATCAGTACAATCCAACTAATTTTTGCACAGTATCCTTGACCGAATGCAAGCGCAGAGCACTGTGAACAATTCTTAAAGTACAGATTATACTAATTATTAAATACAGAAGTGGTACACACATACATGCACATTTGTTAAAACACACAAAGAGCAAGGTAGAGTCCCATGAAACATAAATGAAAACCAACGCTGTCTTTTAACAATCCAACAATGATGGATGGATTAAAAGCCAGAAGTCTGTATGACCATCAACATCAAGTGACTCCGTGAGAACCCTAACTACAAAGAGGACTGTTTCATTTATGTTAGGTAGAATGCCCAGGGGGGACTGGGTGGTCCTGTGGCCTGGAACCCCTGCAGATTTTCTGTTTTTTCTGTCCACCCTGGCCATCGGACCTTACTCCTTTTCTATGTTAACGAATGTTGTCTTATTTTAATTTCTTATTTTGTCTTTTATTTTTCTAGTCTTCATTATGTAAAGCACTTCGAGCTACTTTTTTGTATGAAAATGTGCTATAGAAATAAATGTTGTTGTTGTTAATTAAATGATGAACTATGACCAACTGACAATGGTGGAGATTAAAATTTGTACAAGAGAAAGTCAAAACCTTTTCCCAGTTTTGGAGACCTCAGCCAGCCATCCTTCTATAATGGAGGCTCTGCTAGCTGTCCAGTCTGATGAGGGCATTTTTCGATCTGATGATTCCAATGCCCCAATAACCCTCACCTATGGCCACAAGATTTGGGTAGTGACCGAAAGAGCAAGATCGCGGATACAAGTGGCTGAAATGAGTTTTCTCCGCAGGGTGGCTGGACTTTCCCTTTAAGATACGGTGAGGAGTTCAGTTATCCGGGAGAGACTCGGAGTAGAGTCGCTGCTCCTCCGCATTGAGAGGAGTCCTTTGAGGTGGTTTGGGCATCTGGTTAGGATGCCTCCCTGGGGGGTTGGGTGTTCCGGGCATGCCCCACTGGGATGAAGGCCACGGGGCAAACCCAGGACACGCTGGAAGGATATCTCCCGGCTGGCCTACGAATGCCTTCGGGTCCTCTCAGAGGAGCTGGAAGAGGTGGCCAGAGAGAGGGAGTTCTGGGCTTCCCTGCTGCCTCTGCGACCCAACCTCGGATAAGAGGAGGATAATGGATGGATGGATTCCAATGCTCCTTTTCCGTAACAGCATTTCTTATACAATAGTGTAGCTCAAAGTGCTTTACAGGATGTCAAAGAGGAAGATATAAGAAAAACAATTAAGGCACTAATATTAAAGTAAAGTAACAAAAAAAAACAAGGTAAGATCAGATGGCCTTAAGGATAGAAAAAAAAAACTCTGGTTAGGCTGGAGAAAAAAAAACAAAAACAAAATCAAAACAAAAAAAAAGGTAATTTCAGTAAAAGCATTTGTCAAGTTTGACATCCCGTCCGATTGTAATGTGATTCTGGCTTTTTTTAATTTATTTTTTTCATTTAATAAGATGAAAAGTGCTTTGTAAGTCTCCATGGATAAAGGTGTCTGCTAAATTAATAATAACAATATTGCTCTTTTTAATTCTGTCTTCAAACTGTGTTCATGGATATAATTCAAGTATGACTTTATTATTTTTGCCATTGATTTATAGCTGAACAAGTGGCCTGAGTCTTTATTCAGCAAAGAGGACATTCAAAAAATTGAATTGAAACTGATGCAGCTTACCTTTCAGACTTGTGCTTTCTAACCAAAATGAAGCATTGGAGAGGCCTTTTCCTACACAAGTAGAACCCCCCCACCCCAATTCACTAAAGGCAAACCACGGGGTTATTGGGTTCATTCAGGCTCACAGTGTTGCTTTCCTGCTGCTGGAGTCTGGATTATGTTTTAAATCATTGTACTTCCAGAGCAAATATGTCGTCTGTCTGATAGAGGAACTGGCGAGATTAAAGCTAGCTGCAGTAACATAAACAGGTCAATTCTGATGTCTGTGGCGGAGAACTGGCTGAGGAAATGGCACTTTTCTGGGGGCAGGGCAGATTATGATTGATTTTTAGATCTTGCTTGACTAGTTAAACTGAGCTTTTGAAAAGCCTTGCAAATAGGGAGAATATGTACAAATGAATCTAAAATTTCAATCACATACCATCACAAATGCATAGGATAACAACATACAAGAGGATGTCACTTGAGTGAACTCGTAGCAGGCATTCAGAGTAGAAGGAAACATAAGGATCTCCAATGTCAGATCTTGTTGTCAGTTGTGCTTAAAAGTTTGTGAACCCTTTGGAATTTTCTATATTTCTGCATAAATACAACCTAAAACATCATCAGATTTTCACTCAAGTCCTAAAAGTAGATAAAGAGAAACCAGTTAAACAAATGAGACAAAAATATTATACTTGGTCATTTATTTATTAAGGAAAATGATCGAATATTACATATTTGTGAGTGGCAAAAGTATGTGAACCTCACGGATTAGTAGTTAGTTTGAAGGTGAAATTCGAGTCCGGTGTTTTCAATCAATGGGATGCCAATCAGCTGTGAGTGGGCACCCTGTGTTATTTAAAGAACAGGATCTATCAAAGTCTGCTCTTCACAACACATGTTTGTGGAAGTGTATCATGGCACCAACAAAGGAGATTTCTGAGGACCTCACAAAAAGAGTTGTTGATGCTCATCAGGCTGGAAAAGGTTACAAAACCATCTCTAAAGAGTTTGGACTCCACCAATCCACAGTCAGACAGATTGTGTACAAATGGAGGAAATTCAAGACCATTGTTACCCTCCCCAGGAGTGGTCGACCAACAAAGATCACTCCAAGAACAAGGCGTGTGATAGTCGGCGAGGTCACAAAGGACCCCAGGGTAACTTCTAAGCAACTGAAGGCCTCTCTCACATTGGCTAATGTTCATGTTCATGAGTCCACCATCAGGAGAACACTGAACAACAATGGTGTGCATGGCAGGGTTGCAAGGAGAAAGCCACTGCTCTCCAAAAAAAACATTGCTGCTCGTCTGCAGTTTGCTAAAGATCACGTGGACAAACCAGAAGGCTACTGGAAGAATGTTTTGTGGACGGATGAGACCAAAATAGAACTTTTTGGTTTAAATGAAAAGCGTTATGATTGGAGAAAAGAAAACACTGCATTCCAGCATAAGAACCTTATCCCATCTGTGAAACATAGTGGTGGTGGTAGTATCATGGTTTGGGCCTGTTTGATGCATCTGGGCCAGGATGGCTTGCCTTCATTGATGGAACAATGAATTCTGAATGATATCAGAGAATTCTAAAGGAAAATGTCAGGACATCTGTCCATGAACTGAGTCTCAAGAGAAGGTGGGTCATGCAGCAAGACAACGACGTTCTACCAAAGAATGGTTAAAGAAGAAGAAAGTGAATGTTTTGGAATGGCCAAGTCAAAGTCCTGACCTTAATCCAATTGAAATGTTGTGGAAGGACCTGAAGCGAGCAGTTCATGTGAGGAAACCCACCAACATCCCAGAGTTGAAGCTGTTCTGTACGGCGGAATAGGCGAAAATTCCTCCAAGCCGGTGTGCAGAAATGCAGGAATTTGAGCCCATTCCTCCGTAGAGAACAGCTTCAAGCTTCTGATATAATTCAGAATTCATTGTTCCATCAATGAAGGCAAGCCGTCCTGGCCCAGATGCAGCAAAACAGACCCAAACCATGATACTACCACCACTGCCATGTTTCACAGATGGGATGAGGTTCTTATGCTGGAATGCAGTGTTTTCCTTTCTCCAATCATAACGCTTTTCATTTAAACCCAAAAGTTCTATTTTGATGTCATCCGTCCACAAAACATTCTTCCAACAGCCTTCTGGTTTGTCCACGTGATCTTTAGCAAACTGCAGATGAGCAGCAATGTTTTTTTTGGAGAGCAGTGGCTTTCTCCTTGCAACCCTGCCATGCACACCATTGTTGTTCAGTGTTCTCCTGATGGTGGACTCATGAACATGAACATTAGCCAATGTGAGAGAGGCCTTCAGTTGCTTAGAAGTTACCCTGGGGTCCTTTGTGACCTCGCCGACTATTACACGTGTGCCTTGCTCTTGGAGTGATCTTTGTTGGTCGACCACTCCTGGGGAGGTTAACAGTGGTCTTGAATTTCCTCCATTTGTACACAATCTGTCTGACGTGAATTGGTGGAGTCCAAACTCTTTAGAGATGGTTTTGTAACCTTTTCCAGTCTGATGAGCATCAACAACTCTTTTTGTGAGGTCCTCAGAAATCTCCTTTGTTGGTGCCATGATACACTTCCACAAACATGTGTTGTGAAGGGCAGACTTTGATAGATCCTGTTCTTTAAATAACACAGGGTGCCCACTCACAGCTGATTGGCATCCCATTGATTGAAAACACCGGACTCGAATTTCACCTTCAAACTAACTACTAATCCTAGAGGTTCACATACTTTTGCCACTCACAAATATGTAATATTCGATCATTTTCCTCAATATATAAATGACCAAGTATAATATTTTTGTCTCATTTGTTTAACTGGTTTCTCTTTATCTACTTTTAGGGCTTGAGTGAAAATCTGATGATGTTTTAGGTCATATTTATGCAGAAATATAGAAAATTCTAAAGGGTTCACAAACTTTCAAGCACAACTGTATCTGTCATTGTTGTATTCCATCAATATTAGCTATTTACTTAAATGGAAAAACAAACTGTGAGCCTATATAATGGTGTTATTGTGTTAGCATGGCATCTTAGTGCTTTAATTCATTCATCATTGATGGTTTTATATTGAAATGTATCTGGTGTTTGTCAGTTTCAGTGTTTATGAATTGTTATTTTACTTGGTGGGTGCACCATAAAAAAAAAAGTAAAAAAAAATAAATGTATGGCAAAAATATAGCCCTAAGTGTTAAATGAAACCTGTTGTGATTGGAGCTTCATATATAAAGGCTGTGGGTGGTACAGCTGCAGTGATATCATGGCGGCCCCACCTCTTGGTGTTCCATTCACAAACCTCATGGAATGGCAGAACATTTAAAGACACAGTACATTAATATGAAACAATATACAGTCGACCCTTGACATACGACCGGCCTGACATGCGAACAACTTGATTTACGACCAAAATTTTTGTTTTGATTTACAACCAACATCTTGCGTTACGACCCGAATGCAGTCACGTGTATCCGCTTGTGCGATTGTCAACAAACAGCCGAGAGCGTTCGTAAGCGTCAGTCGGAGCCCAGATACATGTGTTTGTGGACGTAATTTCGGTCAGTGCAGTGATTTATCTATACTGCATATATAATTCACTAAGACCATGGCAAGCAAGACAAATAATTGCTAAGGAAGGAAGAGAAGGTAACGAAGGTAAAGAAAGCGATTGTTAAGGGATGTTAGCTAGCGGGCTGGCGCGGCACTTGATGATGTCACCAGGCTGAGTCACCACCGGCTTGCTTTGGAGTGTATTATTACAGCAGTTCACAACACGACCAGCTTTGAACTGAGTGCTCGACTACTGTCATTATTAACTTGAGAAACAGCGATCACAATCGAAACGAAGAAGGAAATTGTGCGGAAATATGAGAGTGGTGTTCGCGTGACCGATCTCGCTAATATGTACAGCATGTCGAAATCCACCATCTCGACAATTTTACAAAGAAAAGATTTCCATAAGGAGGCTCCTTCTAAACAATAACCACCTTCCGTTTCATTCTCCTCCTCCTCCCTTCCTGCAGCCCAAAGATGTCAAATTAAATGGTGAGTACAGTATGAAATTGATGTTTCTGGTAGGCTAGGCACTTTTTATAACTTTTTGGTTAGTACATTAGAAAAATTATTGGTGTTTTGGTAAATTATGCACATTATACAACCCTTTTTTATTATGAAAAGGTTAAGTAAGTGTGGGAGGTTTGGAGCGCATTATGGGTATTTCCATTATTTCTTATGGGAAAAACAGTCTTGACTTACAACCAACTTGAGTTACAACCAGCCCTCGCGAATGAATTGAGTTCGTAAGTCAAGGGTCCACTTTATTAGTATAATATTAACATCTATTATATAATAAAACGCTAAAGTGGAGAGTCACCTTAAAAAAGTAAGTATAAAACTGGACAAGAGGCAAGAAAGGCGCCTCAAAAATAATGACAGTCTGAGAAGCAGGCTTTACAGGAATGCACCCGAGGTAGATTGTGCCGGTTAAGAAATGTATACAAACACTTGAATACAGAGGAAAGTAGCTGAAAGTGCATGTAGGGCAAGAGATAGCAAATATTTTTATATTATTCTATTACCTGTCCTTGTCAGATAGTGTGGCTAGAAAAATATAAAAAAAAAACCAACATTATAAAGGAAAATAAACACAAGTAGGGGGAGTTAACCCTGACGGTAACACAAAGCGCCCTTGCAGCACAGTCGGCAGGATGCAAACTGGTCAAAAAACGCCTAACAAGCTACTGTCTACTACATCAGCAAGATTCAGAAAAGATTAAAAGGGTAATCCATCCATCCATCCATCCATCCATCATCCAACCCGCTATATCCTAACTATAGGGTCACGGGGGGGTCTGCTGGAGCCAATCCCAGCCAACACAGGGCGCAAGGCAGGGAACAAACCTGCAATGCACCAGCCCACCGCAGGATTTTAAATATGAATTTGTTAGAACAACTTTAACTTTTCTATGTGTTATCAAAACTCGGCCTAAGAACTATTGTGAGGTGAAAATATACCATGTCCTGCAGTGGGCTTGCGTCCTGGCCAGGGTTTGTTTCCTGCCTTGCACCCTGTGTTGGCTGGGATTTGTTCTGGCAGACCCCCGTGACCCTGTAGTTAGGATAGCCTAGCACAGGGCACACACCCACACCCCAAGCACACACTAGGGACAATTTAGGATCGCCAATGCACCTAACCTGCATGTCTTTGGACTGTGGGAGGAAACCCACAAAGACACGGGGAGAACATGCAAACTCCAAGCAGGGAGGACCCGAGAAATGAACCCGGGTCTCCTAACTGTGAGGCAGCAGCACTACCACTGCGCCACCATGCCGCCTAAAAGGGTAATGCAAAGCAAATAATCCAGTTGTGAATTGCTTCTTTATGCTAAAGAAATTGGTAAGGATGTGTACTTTTAGGAGTGGATTTATTTTCTCAACACTGGGATCTGATGCACAAATTTAAAAAGTGTTATTTGAGCAGCTCTATGAAGGTGAGCGTGGCGGTTTAGTGCACACTGTGTTCTGATGAGCATCTTTAAAGCAATCTATTGAGATGCAGGGTAGCGTTTTGGCACCACTGTAGACACTGCTGTCTTCTAGCTTCTGAGATGTGTGGTCTGATTCTGCCAGTGTCTTGGGGTTTTCTTTCAAATTCCACTCTCATCCCAAAGACGTGCCATTTAGAATTAATTAAAAACCCTAGACTAGCTTTCTGCAGTGAGTTTGTGAACTTGTGCAAGTGAATGTGTTGTTTCTTCCAGGTGAAGGTGGCTGAGCAATGGAATGGATGGACTGTTTAAATTCAAGTAAAGAAGCAAACTAACGATAAAAAGGAATTTATGAATAGCAAACATGTACGGAGATTCTTGTCCCGTAAACATTAATAAGAGCTAGAGGTGTGTAACATGCATTTCCTACAATAATATCTTAACTCTTTCAGGGCAGATGTCAACTTTTGTCAAAAGGAGGGGTTGACGGTGGTAAATCAACTGTAAACTGTGACAAAGCCCTCCATTATGTTTTAGTTGGGCTCTCTCTGCTAGAAGGAAAGTTAGCGTCATAGGTTTGACTGAAATTCCCCGTGCTCATGTGAGTAGCTAGGAACAAATAACAGCAAAAATGACCGTGACATCTGGCGAGAGATCGAAGCGAATGCATAAAGCAAAATACTCCATTTTTCATATTATTGCTGAATTGGACGCCGACTTGTTGGATTCCGATTTTGGTAGAAGTGGTTGAAAAAGAATGTGAGGTTCCAGCATCAGCTGATTGTGTAGCTGACACACCTACGATAAAGCTTGTCTGCGAGGACCCCCACTTAAAATGACAAGAGGTACAAACCAGGCCGCCCCCTTCCTCATTTCTGGCGAACGGGCGGCCACAGCAACGCAGCATTTTATGTTGATTTCTGCGTGAAACCATTGCTTTGTGTGATTTTTTTATAAAAAAAAAAATATTCAGCCCTCAAAGAGTTAATCATGGTTTTAACAGCGTAAGAGCTGACATTATGTGACAAGTATGTCACTCAAGGCTTGAGAGTCCACGCATTCAATGTGTCATGTAGTCTTGCGGGGCCAGATGTGATTCTCAAACAAGAGTACACATTAAAAATGTTGTATTGAACAGTGAATAGCGGTGTTTGCATAAAAGGGTTCTTCACCTGTGAATGGGGGGGTTTGGGTTAGAGGCAGGTCTTCAATTTAAACGCACAGCATTATGGGAAGGACGTTTTCCATGTTTACATTCAATGTGGGCATTTTCAGGAGGTAAGTTAGCAAAAATTGCACACATTTTGCATGTCTTTGTACATTTCGCCCGTGCAAATGGACACCAGGCATGTGGCTTATGTGAAACAAGTTACTGCCATTTATTTTTTTTTTACCTTTTCATGGATGTTTTTAACATCCTTTGGCACCGTCTAGCGTTGGTCACTTCATCACCGTTGAGTTAGAATATTCAATATTTAATTTCTCTACAGAAGCATGAGATTAAAAGTTCTTCTCAGCGGCCACTACAGACTACACGGAGCAAGTAGCATTTACAAAAAATATTCTTTTGGGTGGAGTACTCCTTTAAATGTGTTTCTGTTAATATCATTAAGTAAGCAGCAGTTCATATCCTATTCAAAAGAATGAACCAGAGCTAGTACAATATAAGACTTTTACTTAAAAACAAGTCCCTCTCAGGAGTAATTGAGTTGCCTGTTGACAATACAGGCTGATAATTTGGGAAGTAACTATTTGATGATAATAATACTTTATTGTCAGACAAGTCTGAAATTTTTGTACATCACAGCTGCTCCATCTGCGGCACCAAAAAACGCAACAAATTCATATATTTATCATGACGTGTAAAGTTAGGTCCATAAATATTTGGATAGAGATAACTTTTTTCTAATTTTGGTTCTGTACATTACCACAATGAATTTGAAATGAAACAACTCAGATACAGTTGAAGAGCAGACTTCCAGCTTTAATTCAGTGGGTTGAACAAAACGATTGCATAAAAATGTGAGGCAACTAAAGTATTTTTTTAAAACAGTCCCTTTATTTCAGGGATTCCAGATGAACTGGTGGCCATAGCTTGCAGTAACAGACATTTTATGTTGATTTCTGGGTGAAACTATTGCTTTTTGTGCTTTTCAGTAAACTGTGTTGTTTGGAAAAAATATTCAACCCTCAAAGAGTTAATATTGTTTTTCATCAGTATGCTGCTGCTGGAGTATGGGAATTTCCCCTTGGGATTAAGAAAGTATCTATCTATCTATCTATCTATCTATCTATCTATCTATCATATAGTGCCTTTCATATCTATCTATCTGTTATCTATCTATCTGTCTATCTATCTATCTATCTATCTATCTATCTATCTATCTATCTATCATATAGTGCCTTTCATATCTATCTATCTATCTATCTATCTATCTATCTGTTATATAGTGCCTTTCATATCTATCTATCTATCTATCTATCTATCTATCTATCTATCTATCTATCTATCTATCTATCTATCTGTTATATAGTGCCTTTCATATCTATCTATCTGTCTATCTATCTATCTATCTGTTATATAGTGCCTTTCATATCTATCTATCTAAAAAAAAATTTGGGGTGTAGTATTTCTTTAAAGATACGCACACAGGGAAGTCTGTGTACGAGAGAGAGAGCACAAACAAGAGGACCAAATACATTTTTGAATTAAAAGCAGGAATTGCCCTCTGGATGTAAAATTAGCAGCCACAGTGGCAGCCTAAATGTGAGCCGGTCCTCCCCACCGCCTGGTATGCATCACCAATAATGATTTGTGACACATGTTCTTAGAAGCTTGTCATATAAGCCGAGACTCGTTAGCCTTTGACAGAATCCACACATGGCATGAAATGCGCTGCGTCCAAAGCCAACGTTGTAAGAAAACAAATTAGTTTGGAAATAATAGGCCTTATCAGTAGCATTTTGTGTTTTTCTTTGCTCATACTTGCTTATGTGGACATGTTGCTATTTACTTGAGAGGAATTTTTTCTTTTTTTTTTTTTTGTACCAATCTTGTAAATTGCGTGAGGGCTGAGTTGCCATTTTTGACTTGCTCATCGGGAACTTTGTGTGCCTATCTTAAAGGACTGATCTCCTCAGATCCCTGCTAAGTCATTCGTGTCATCGTACTGTATATTTGGCCACGGCGGGTTATCCTACTGCTTGTTGTTCAAAGGCATACCTGCATTAGATACCGGGCTTCTTATCAAGAAATAAATTGAACCATCCTCATCATTGCTTTGTATATACTGGATTTCCCAGCTTTATTTTAAAGATTGGTATCTCAATATGTTGTAGCATAGTGTGGGATTTTTTAAATGTTTCATTTTAGCAGATATTTCTAGATTGAAAACTCTTATTGTGTGACTTGTCTTTTGTTTCAGTGTCTTGTTGTGAGTATGTATATGATGCTTCAGGTAGCACAACCTGACCAATTCAGTCATGCTTGTAACTTCATCCCTGATGGAGGATCGCAGGAATCGTGGGGTAGAGGGGTCCTTTCATCAGTTTGGCTGGCCCAGCTCTGTTTCAGCTGTAGAGTGACCAAAAGGGGGCGACAGCTTGATGGCTGAGGTCTCCAGGACTCTAAACAAATCCAAATCATATTATGTGATATCATCTACTGTTAAATTCTGCTCCGTACTTGTAAAATGTTTATTTTTATACTGTATTGAGGATTACTTGTGTTCTGTTCTTTGTTGTGGAACGATCCGGGGACACAGACAGGCAGACATGTTTAAATGCACCACCACACGTTTATTTGCACAATATTTACAATTAATAAAGTGCACACAACCCACAAAGTCCAGACCTCAGACTGCCTCTTTCTTTCTTCAGGCCGTCTACTTGCCTCTCTTCCCGAGCTCTGTCTTTCTCCTCACCCGACTCCAGCCGTCGAATGGAGGGAGGCGGCCCCTTATATACACGCCTGGATGCGCTCCAGCTGCTTCCTGACACTCTTCCGCCGGCACTCCCCTGTGTGGCAGAAGTGCCGGCTGCGCACCCCAAAGCACTCCGGGTGTCCCCGGCCCTCTGACCCACCCCCCCAGCACTTCCGGGTGTGGCGGAAGTGCTGAGGTCCAGGGCTCCAAAGGCAGTTGGGCGCCCCCTGGCGGTGACCACGGGCCCCTACAGGGTTGAGCTTCAAAGCTCCATACCCGTGGCCCCCAAAGCAACCAGAGCGGTCGCCCCCTCATGGTCTGGAGGAGGCACAAGCCCCCCTCCGGTCCTCCTGGGCATCCCGGTTGGGTACCACCCCCAGTCACTCGCCACAGTGTATTGTATTGTATTGATCCCCTTCTTTTTGACACCCACTGCATGCCCAAACCTACCTTCTTTGAACTGCCATTCCCAAGGTTTCTTCCATCTTTTTTTTCTTCTAGGGTTTTTTTGGGAGTTTCTCTTCATCTTCATCAGAGTCAAGGATGGGGGGTAGTCAAGAGGCAGGGCCTGTTGAAGCCCATTGCGGCACTTCTTGTGGGATTTTGGGCTACACAAAAATAAATTGTATTGTATTGTACTTCATTGAATGCGGCCATATAAATATGGTGGCATTTGCTTCTCTCACTGTACTTCATTTGGATACACACAGATGTGGACAAATGTGCTAGTCCCCTCATAGCTGATTAAGAAAAGTGATGAAATGAAAGGCAGTTGTCACCTTTGTACCTGCATACTCTTCATATGTCACCGAGTAAAGCAAAGCAAGAGTGAAAAGAGATCAAGATCTTCTAAAATGTCCTGGACACATTTGTTGGGACCCCTAGAAACGATCTTCAATAATAGGATTTGAGTGATGCTTTTCAAAGTAGCTTTTTTTTGTATCACACACATTTCCAATTGTGCAATCAGTCATTCATATGATTTAAATGAAGAAAAGTCATCACTCTGCTGTTTGATATCACGTGTCCCACATTGAACATGGACCAGAGAAAGCAGAAAGTTGCCAGGAGATCAGAAAGAAAATGATGGACAGGCATGTTAAAGGCAAAGGCGAGAAGACCACCATCTCCAAGCAGCTTGATGTTCCTGTGACAATAGTTTTGAGTAGTTTAAGGTCCATCAGACTGTAGCCAACCTCCCTGGACACGGCAGCAAGAGGACAATTGACCCCAGAATGGGCAGAACCAAAGTGAGAATAGTAGACACAAAGCCAAGGACAACATCCAAAGAGATACAAGTTAAACTCCAAGGTCAAGGTCCATCAGTGTCTGATCGTACCATCTATCTTTTTGAGTGACAGGGAAGAAGATCCAGGAGGACTCTATACAAAAAAAAGCCAGACTGGAAGTCACAATGCATCTGGGAGAATGTTCTTTGGACAAATGTGACAAAACTGGAGCTTTTTGACAAGTCTCATCAGCTCAATGTCCACAGAGGAGACAAGGAAGCTTTCTTCCTACTATGAAACATGGGCTAAGCCTGGTTATGTTTTGGGGCTCCTTTGCTGTGTGTGGCACAGGATGCCTCGAGTCTGTGCAGCGAACAATGAAATCTCAAGACTATCAAGACATTCTGGAGTGAAACGTCCTGCACAGTGCCGGAAAGCTCAGTCTCAATCGCAGGTCATGGATCCTCCAACAGGATGATGAGCACCCAAGAATTTTGAAGAACAAAACATTGGACTATTCTGAAGTGACCTTCTATGAGCCCTGTTTTCAATCGCATCTATGGAAAGACCCCCTTCAAACTTGAACTTCTTTGGTCCTTGACTGGTTTTGGTATTTCAGTCCTGCTGTCTACCAGGTTCTGACCTCTGCTTACTTTCTTGACCATGATTTTTTTGGTGTGTTCTGCATCTTTTGGTGTTCTGTTCGTGCACTGAGGGTAGTTTGTTTGAGAAATCAGGAGATGTGTGATCAAGCAGAAAAGCTTCAAAGCTTGGCGGTCAAAAGAACTGCAGCTAAGCCAAAGTGTGAGACAAAATCGAGGCCAAAATGTGTAGTGAAAAGGTCAGTACTGAGAAAGGTTTAGTGAAATGCTTGAGGTTCAGATTTTAAATCTGCAGAATCGACGAAGAAGCTCACCTGTGGCCAACCTTTCAACCCATCATGCTGATAAACAATGGGACATGACCTCTGAAGCCATGCCTCTGACAACACAGGATGATGAAAATGGAGGCAATCATTAAGGCCTTGAAATGGCAGCCAAAATGGTACAGAAAAATTATACAGCTTTTTAACTATTTTGAGAATTGAACAATACCTGCCAGAAATGAGTTCTCTGGCTCAGAAAACTCCCAAACAAGTATAAAATTTCACAAAACAACGAACAATATTGCATAAAAAATTGTTAGCACAACCCCATATCGCAACACCTGGTATATTTTCATCCATCCATCCATCTATTATCCGACCCACTATATCCTAACTACAGGGTCACGGGGGGTCTGCCAGAACAAATCCCAGCCAACACAGGGTGCAAGGCAGGAAACAAACCCCGGGCAGGACGGACGCCAGCCCACTGCAGGACGTGGTATATTTTCACCTCACAATAGTTCTTAGGCCGAGTTTTGATAACACATAGAAAAGTTAAAGTTGTTCTAACAAATTCATATTTAAAATCCTGCGGTGGGCTGGTGCCCTGCAGGTTTGTTTCCTGCCTTGCACCCTGTGTTGGCTGGGATTGGCTCCAGTAGTTAGGATATAGCGAGTTGGTTAATGGACGGATGGATTTTTAAAATTGAAAGGACTAGCCAAATAATCTTAATATTTAGGGTGATCATACTCCGTGATGGTGCACTGCCGAGTCTCTGTCCAAGAATGACATCCAGCCCGGATCATGTTAAGCATTGCCTTTATGCGAGATGTTGTACAGAAATGTTGTTCTCGTTGGCACACCCCCTGTTGCTTATTCACCGCCTTCTCTCTGCCACAGCTTTGCTGGAATGGTGTCCGAGATTGTCATTGAATGTGAATAAGGAGGAATGCTTCTTTTGAAGATGATAAATGCAAAGGACAGAGATTAAAAATTGGCTGCCAAGGGGAAATCAAGGGACCTCAGTCTAGGATGGAAAAACGCCATGGTGTGATTAATTTGCCTCACCGAGTGGCATCTTTCATAATACTTATCTATTTCCAAATGGATTAGTTTTAGATTCCCCCTCCCTGCCAAAATATGATTTGTGGAACTAACTGGTTTTGTTTCTGAGCTACAGCACTCATTATTCATATTCATATCCATTCGCATAACATCTTGTGGTTATAATCAGTGACCGCGTGTTTCCCCCGCATTGCAACAGGTACACATGTCGTAATTTTGGAGGGACGGTCCTTGTGTGTGTGTGTGTGTGTGTGTGTGTGTGTGTGTGTGTGTGTGAACTGTTAACATTTGAATCTGATGATTGCATATACCCCTGAACTGACCTCTCTGTACTACTCTTTCCTCTGCATGTTCTAGAGTACAAAAGAAACACCACCATACGGCAACATAGAGACTTGAAAGATCAGGGTTACACATGGTCACCGATTAAAAGCGCAAGATGTTATGCGAATTAATATGAATAATGTTGCACCCGTACTACCTGTACCCGTATCCAGGTCATGAAATGAGTTATTCCAAATATCATATGTACCTATGTGTTTTGTTTTTTTTTGTCAGTGTGGCTTTGACATCATGGACCATAAGGCGCATACTAATTCAGCGTGAGCAGGAACACTGAAAACTGAATAAAAAAAAAAATCAAGTGACGGTGAGATACGAAGAAGGCAGGTTCACCAGCGTTTGTGCGTCAGCTTTTATCCCTCCAGATCAGAGAATGTCCAGTTCCATTTGCCTGAAAACACCACTCACATCTACAGTTATTCCCAGTTTCAGATAAAAAGTAACAGATCCCTGGGTGAGGGGACGGTAGTATGTATCATGATTGTGACTAAGAGAATAAAAGTGACAAGAAAAAAGTAACTTTTACAAGTACTATAAATGTACACCAGCTGTTACAGACGCAAACCAAATGTATGTGTGTACTGTATAACATTAACAATAAGAGCAGCTCACTATTGAAAATGGTAAATATAGGAGACAGTCAGGATCGAACTGGAGACTCTTGATTATAAGTGTGAAAGTGTTTATTTGATCTTTGGACTTCAGGTTTCACACATTATATAGTTTATGCCTACATTTTGTTATTTACTAATAAAATATGAAAAATGTTTCTGTTTTAGCAATGTGTTTACACAGATTATTGTGGAAACGGAACACACATGACATGCATGTGTTCCAAATAACGATCTATTATTTCCACTCTAAAACTCCAGCACTTCACTCCCAGATAATCAATCAAGGCATGAGCTGGGAGAACTTTGTGCACGCGTTCTCTTGGGGGGGGATGGAATAGCTGGCTGCTTGTCTTTATCGGCAGATTTACAGGACAAAAGACGCTGACGGAGAGGTGCGAACGGATTTAAGTTGGGCCGGATTTACGAGTTTTTTTCATAGGCTTTGGTAATTCTCGTGTTAATGCCATTATATGTAGGGCTTTGTCACTTGCATACAATGACTGCTTGAAGTCTGCGATTCATAGACATCACCAGGTGCTGATGATCTTCTCTAGTTTTGCTCTGCCAAACCTCTAATACAGCCATCTTCAGCTCCTGCTTGTTTTGGGGGCTTGTCCACCTTTAGGTTTTCACTTCAGCATATGGAAGGCCCGCTCAGTTGGTCTGAAATCGGGTGACTGGCTTAGCCATTCAAGAATTTTCCATTTTTTATCTTTGAGAAACTCCTGTATTGCCTTAGCAACATGTTTGGATCTTGTTATAGGATCAAGCACTGTCCAGTGAGTTTGGAGGCATTTACTGGAACTTGAGCAGATGTTACTATACACTTCAGAATCCATTGAGCCACGGCCATCAGCAGTTCTATCATTGATGAAGAGAAGTGTGCCAGGACCTGTGGCGGCCATACATGCCTAAGCCATAACATCCACAGCACCATGTTTAACAGAAGAGGTGGTCTGCTTTGGATCTTAGGCAGTTCCTCTTAATTTCCACACTTTGTTCTTGCCGTCTCTCGGATGAGGTTCATCTCTGCCTCATTTGGCCACAAGACCTTCATCCAGAATTCTGTCGACTCTTTGAAGTCCTCTTTTACAAACTGTAATCTGGCCAAACCTGCTGTTTTTATGGTCTGCATCTTGCAGTGTGTTCTCTGCGTTTCTGTTCATGAAGTCTTCTGTGTTTGGGACTTTTTCTTGACCATAGTGAGGAGTAGGGCTGTTCGATATAACGATATATATCGGATGACAATATGAAAACGTCTATCGCTGCACATTACGCTATCATTTGTTTCGTGGTGTCGCAAAATAAACTGTTTGCGGCAATATTTTATTCATTGTTTTGATGGCCACCACGTGGATGCAGACACACTAGCATGGCTGATGAAGACGAGGCAACACCAGGTAGCTCCACACAGAAGGACCTTGTTCCTAAACGAGGGGCTACCTCTGTAGTATGGAGATGGTTTGGATTTGAAGAGTCTGACACAGACCAGAAAACGGTACTGTGCAAATTATGCTGCAAACCGATCGCTACCACAGACTCCAACACGACAAACCTCTTCTACCACCTCCGCAAAAAGCACGTGAGCGAGCATGCAGAGAGTTTACAACTGAGAGGCAGGGCACGTAGGATATTACAGTTGTAAAGGTACTATTTAAACGAGCATGTTAAAAGCTTGGAAGATTAATTGCTACCAAAGCAATTTGCTTAAGGCATAATTTTCCCTGCAGCGTTAATCTTGTTAAAATTACTTTTACGCCACAACTGCATTAACACGGCAAATCTCCGTTAACGAGTTACCGCGGATCGCCCCGTGCTTGGGGCTGGACGGCATCAACACGTTAGCGCCGTCCAGTCCCACGCACGGGGCGATCAGCTGTAACTCATTAACGGAGATTTGCCACACTACGATGTGCAAATTAACATTTTACTAGAATGTAGCCTAAAAATATTATATTTAATATTATATATTTAATATATTTTTGTCGTAAGGCTTATTGCTGCTACAGTTTGAAGTACAATGTTTACATTTGGTTTTGACAGTTAATGTTAGACTTGTATTTATTTTGTTTAAAGGGTTTATTGGCCTTATATAGTTTAGTTGTTAGTGCTTTGATCCTTTCATATTTAATATATGTTGTGAGAGTTATTGCTGCTACAGTTCACATTTTGTTTATGTCAGGCATTTTATATAGCAATATTTTATATTGGGCCTTTAGTAATTTGTTTTTGAAAAGTGTTTTATATTTGATACATTAACATTTTATGTTTACATTCTAAGTCAAACATTTGCTCAAATGTTCTAAATAAAAGAACAGAAATAATTACAAGTTGAGTACTTCTCATTTTTGATTTTCTTAATTTAAATGAAAAAAAAGGAGTGGTGATTATATAAACTATTCACTGAATACAAGGAAAGTGTACTATATCGTGATATCGGGATATGAAATGAAATATCGGGATATAAGATTTTGGTCATATCGCACAGCCCTAGTGAGGAGTCTTCTGTCGTCAGCAGTGGAGGTCTTCCTTGGCCTACCAGTCCGTTTGTGATTACTGAGCTCACCAGTGTGTTCTTTCTTCTTCATGATATTCCAGACAGTTGATTTTGGTCATCCTAAAGTTTTACTTATGTCTCCAATGGTTTTATTCTTGTTTTTGCAGCCTCATAGTGGTTTGACTTTCATTGGCACGGCTCTTGTCCTCATGTTGAACAGTAGCATCTACAGACTCCAAAGGGTAGAAACAATCCTCGGTATCTTATGAAGCCATGAAACCCACCTGAGGAATCCCAAAGGCGTGTGACGCCAAAAGATTGAAATGTCTGCAAATCCCCTTGAATGAAAGTTGGCAGTGCGCACTTTAATGACATTTCTGAATTGTTTGATTTGTAATTTTAAACAGTGGAGCAGAGGGGGGAAATCAGGGACAAATGTGTCTTTGTCCCAAACATTATGGAGGGCACTGTATCTCTGTTTATGCATCTGTAATATTGTTCCCAGCAGTGGATCCATGGTGCATGATGCGGTGTCTCGGTGTCATTCCTTTGATCTGTCATTCTGATGTTCAGTCTCGTTTGAGCTCTGCAGGAATGGCAGCATTTTTGTGGGGTTCCCAGCTCATTCTACAACTACACAGGCTATTCTTGGTTCTCCCAGACCGAAAGTGGGGCCTTAACATACACCTATTACATCAGTCATCTTCATTACAGAATGTTTCTCTTTCTGAGGGGAGCGGAAGGGATACATAATCAAAGGTCATGTTTGTTCTCTGTCTGAAATTGTAATTATAGATTACTCTTTACCAGCCCTTGATTAGACTGTTTGTTTCAGTCTGCACTTGTCTGCGGTGCCTGTTATGCTCAGTCCCTCATGTTTTGTTCAGCCGTCTTGTATCGTTGATTTATTCCTGTACTTTGTGTTGTATGCAAGATCCAGAGGGGTTAACCTGAGCAGTTTTGAATGTGGGATTAGAAGAGTTTGCCTAAAGATACCTACTGTGATTTTTCCAGCAGTATTTATAGTTCTTTGATAACGTAACATCCTTCAACCCATTTCATCTAATTTAGAGTCACAGGGAACTAATAAAGCTTATCCTGTCAGTGCTGGACATAAGGCAGGAAGCAGCCCTCTAGTCCATCACAAGGCCTACTCACTTATACATTTAAAAATCCGTTCTTTCATGGTACTGTTGATAGTTCAATTGATCTATCTGGACAGATCCATTTATGTTATTCACTTTGTTTTTATATCTACCTGTGGACTTGTTCCAGTGCTCTGTGTCTGAAGTCAGTGAAAAGCTCTATATAAAAAAAAAATTGAGAGATTGTACGAATGGAAGAGAAGGTCTGTGATACGGTTTGCATATTTGCAGCTGGAGATTCACAAAGGAAGAAAATGAATCACGTATCAAAAGTAGTTTTTTTTTTTTCTTGAGCTTTCAACCCCTGCCAGGGGTCTTCATCAGAGGATAATGCTTAGACTTACAAGAGTCAAAGGCAATATATAGCAAAAATATTATGTGTGGTGTGATCACGTACATTTTTTGGTAACTTGTATATTAGATTCATTCATTACACCCAGACTGATGTATTTCAAATATTTATTTCTTTTAATTTTGATGATTATAACTGACAACTAATGAAAGACCCAAATTCAGTATCTTGGAAAATTAGAATATTGTGAAGAGGTTCAATATTGAAGACACCTGGTGCCACACTCTAAATCAGCTAATTAACTTAAAAGCCTTTAAATGGTCTCTCAGTCAAGTTCTGTAGGCTACACAATCATGGGGAAGACTGCTGACTTGACAATTGTCCAAAAGACGACGCACAAGAAGGGCAAGACACACAAGGTCATTGCTAAAGAGGCTGGCTGTTCACAGAGCTCTGTGTCCAAGCACATTAATAGAGAGGCGAAGGGAAGGACAAGATGTGGTAGAAAAAAGTGTACAAGCAATAGGGATAACTGCACCCTGGAGAGGATTGTGAAACAAAACTGTGGGGGAGATTCACAAAGAGTGGACTGCAGCTGGAGTCAGTGCTTCAAGAACCTCCACGCACAGACGTATGCAAGACATGGGGTTCAGCTGTCGCCTTCCTTGTGTCAAGCCACTCTTGAACAAGAGACAGCCTCAGAAGTGTCTCGACTGGACTGCTGCTGAGTGGTCCAAAGTTATGTTCTCTGATGAAAGTCAATTTTGCATTTCCTTTGGAAATTAAGGTCCCAGAGTCTGGAGGAAGAGAGGAGAGGCACAGAATCCATGTTGCTTGAGGTCTAGTGTAAAGTTTCCACAGTCGGTGATGGTTTGGGGTGCCATGTCATCTGCTGGTGTTGGTCCATTGTGTTTTCTGAGGTCCAAGGTCAACGCAGCCGTCTACCAGGACGTTTTAGAGCACTTCATGCTTCCTGCTGCTGACGAACTTTATGGAGATGCAGATTTCATTTTCCAACAGAACCTGGCACCTGCACAAAGTGCCAAAACTACCAGTACCTGGTTTAAGGACCATGGTATCCCTGTTCTTGATTGGCCAGCAAACTCGCCTGACCTTAATCCCATAGAAAATCTATGGGGTATTGTGAAGAGGAAGATGCAATACGCCAGACCCAACAATTCAGAAGAGCTGAAGGCCACCATCAGAGCAACATGGGCTCTCGTAACACCAGAGCAGTGCTACAGACTGATCGACTCCATGCCACGCCGCATTGCTGCAGTAATCCAGACCAAAGGAGCCCCAACTAAATACTGAGTGCTGTACATGCTCCTACTTTTCATGTTCATACCTTTCAGTTGGCCAACATTGGTCTTAATTGATATTCTAATTTTCCGAGATACTGAATTTGGGACTTTCATTAGTTGTCAGTTATAATCATCAAAATTAAAAGAAATAAACATTTGAAATACACCAGTCTGTGTGTAATGAATGAATCTAATATACAAGTTTCACTTTTTGAATGGAATTACTGAAATAAATCAACTTTGTCAGGATATTCTAATTTTATGACCAGCACCTGTATATGTACCAAATTTCAGGTCAATAAGTCAAACAGTTTGGGAGCTACAGGTGATTTAAAATCCTGGACAGACAAATGGACAGCCACGGTAGCGTATTATAGATACGGTGCAGCCGAAAAGAAACAGGACAAGTTCATGGTTTGGACCTTGCAGACAGAAAGGAGGCTCATTTATCTGAATTCTTGTAGTTTACATATCACAACAGAATGTTTGAAAGCGTCTAAAAGGGCCAAGACTGCACTTACAATACAATACCATTTATTTTTGTATAGCCCAAAATCACACAAGGAGTGCCGCAATGGGCTTTAACAGGCACTGCCACTTGACGCCCCCCAGCCTTGACTCTCTAAGAAGACAAGGAATATAAGTTCATCTCGCCATACAACTTCATAAAATATTCAGCTAAAATGTTGCTGCTACATAAAATGAGTAGAAAACGACTAGGAAGTGGAAAAGCACATTTTGGATTATTGACTAGAAAAATAAGCACACTGCTCTTGTATCCATCGCCTATTGCTTTTAAAGTTACAAAAAAACACAACTCTCTTCTGATGTTAACACGTCATATTTCTTGGCAATGGTTTTGATCTGTGAGGAGCTTCATGATCTGCTTCCTCCTTATCCGTTTATCATCATCATCTGAGTTGTCTTTTTATTAAGCAGCAGGCCAACATTCCTCTGTTCTGTTTTATCGTCGTCGTCTTTACAAATCATCCTGCAAGTCCTTGACAAAGAAAAGGCCACTCTAAAGCTGCTTGCCGGGAATACAAGACTCTTCTGCACACGAGTGCTTTACAGAAGTCAGCATGTGTAGGTGTCTTTCCAAATGCCTGACAATTCCTGCCTGTTCCGTTCTTCCTTGATATTTATGGAATGTTCTTAGCTACATTCTTCTGTCTCCTTATTGAATAGAATGTTTAAATACAAACATTTAAGTCATGCTAGTTATGCTGGCAGTAAATACAGGATATCACACAGAATTTAGCCAACAGATGGAGCTTACAGGTTGGGGTTTGAAGTTTGCGTTTTCAAATGAAGGCCCTTGCAGGTTTTTGCTGTGTACAACGTACTGTAGTTTAAAGTGATCTGACTTTAAAGAGTATTTTTTTTTTCCACAGGTCTACAAAAAATTATTTTTCGTTTGCTTCTGGTAACTTCAGAGCATCATATATTTTCATATATGAAATCAGAATTAAGCTAGCATGTCAGGTTTTTGAAATACACATCATTGACGTTTTGACACTTTTGAATATCAATATAATATATCAACACAGTAGCTGGAGTTTGGACTCTGTCTCACCAAAATTGTTTTGATGTGTTTATTCTGAAAACAAACCAGAAGACGATACCAGAGACACGTTAAAGTATATTTATGTTGATTTACCTCAATATAAAAGTGAGGTCAGCATGCCCACAAATGTTGGAGGCACTCGCTTTTGCGCTTGTACTGCACATCCGTCTCTCTTTGCAAGAACCAGTAGTAGAGGCTGGGCCTGTCGTGTCCAGGGGAGAACCGTCAACCCCATGCCTGGTTTTTGGATGACCCCATGTCCGCTTTCATTCTGGATCATTAGAGGTCTGGGCGGCCGCCTGGGAGGGTAGCGCCTACCACCCGGGCCTCTCCAAGGCTGCACCCCGGGGAGGGCCGCCCCCGCCCCCCATCATGCTCGGAGTGAATTTTCCCCCATAACAGTTTTCCATCACCTTTATATCTTGATGAAATCTTTCCCCATGCTCATCTCTGACATCGCTTAGATTTGGTAGAAAAAAGTCGAGATGAGAATGTCAAAAATGTGTCTTCAGTGACATTCTGGCTCCCGTAAGCTAATATACATTCAGCAGGTTCTCCACAAGCTCAGCATAATTCTCTGCTCTGTGACTGCCAAGAAAATTCTGGACACCCCGCACGAATGAGGGTCCTGATTCAGTAGGCTTCAGTTTCCTTTTGAACTCATCGTCAAGCATCAGTTCACAGATTTCAGGGCCAACAAAAACACCTTCCTTAATTTTGGCTTCACTTTTCTTGAGACCAAACTTATTTCTTAAATGCTGAACCGCCTCACCTTTATTGTTCACTCACCCTAGTTGTCCTGGACCTGGAACATCATAACTAAAAAATGGGACGTGCTGGATGAAAACTGTTTTCAGATTTGGAGTCGGCAAGTGACATTTATTAAGGTACAGATGAAAGAATCCCAGTAGCAAAATGCTTGTTGACCAGTATGATATGTAAACTACGGCTGCGCAATGTCTTTAAAGTTCACATCGTCATGGTGGAGGTTTACCTCGAGGCGCAGTACAGCAACAACAGCAAAAACATTATTTATTTCTATAGCACAGTTTAGAATAGAATAAATTGATAGAATAGATAGAATCCACTGAACAGGATCATCTCCAGACAGAGGAGCAGCTTCAGCGACAGACTGAGGAGACCATCCTGCTCCACTGACAGATTGAGGAGACCCCACACTATGCGAGTCTTCAATTCCACCGGGGGGGTAAACGTTAATATTATACAAAGTTATTGTCTGTTATACCTGCATTGTTATCACTCTTTAATTTAATATTGTTCTTTATCAGTATGCTGCTGCTGGAGTATGGGAATTTCCCCTTAGGATTAATAAAGTATCTATCTATCTATCATATAGTGCCTTTTATCTATCTATCTCTATCTATCTATCTATCTATCTATCTATCTATCTATCTATCTATCTATCTATCTATCTATCTATCTATCTATCTATCTATCTATCTATCTCTATCATATAGTGCCTTTTATCTATCTATCTCTCTATCTATCTGTCTATTATATAGTGTCTATCTATCATCTAGCTAGCTATCTATCTATATATCATATAGTGTCTATCTGTCTATTATATAGTATCTATCTATCTATCTATCTATCTATCTATCTATCTATCTATCTATCTATTATATAGTGTCTATCTATCTATTATATAGTGTCTATCTATCTCTCTATCTATCTGTCTATTATATAGTGTCTATCTATTATATAGTGTCTCTATCTATCTATCTATCTATTATATAGTGCCTTTCATATCTATCTCTCTATCTATCTGTCTATTATATAGTGTCTATCTATCTATCTATCTATCTATCTATCTATCTATCTATCTATCTATCTATCTGCTCCAAGTTAATTTTAAATATCTATCTAAATTGCTACAAATCATGATGCCATATTGGCATGAAATTCTAATATGATCTCTTCCTTATCATAAAATGGATTTGAATAAATGTCTACCTCAAAGGAAAGTAGCATTTTTCGTTTTTTTTTTTTCCACAAAATTTTGATATTATGGAAACCCCAACCCCTGCCAATCGAATATTACAGAAAAAAAAATATTGCTTAGTTTGTTGATTTACTGCTGATACGAGATATCACCAAAAGAGAATACCATAGTCTATTATTGAGCTGCAAAAATAAAAGTGAAATAGTTACTGTACATTTAGTCACAGAACATGCAGACCTCCTCCAGCCTTATTTATCAAATGCTATTGGGGGATACGAAGAAAGTAATTCCCCGACCCCTTGCATCTTTTCATTGGCAGCAGAGGCCTCCAGAGTGCTGGTGACCTTTGTCCCAGAGTGCCAGATCCATCCTTGTGTGTCACGTGACTCCAGCAGCTTGTCTGGCAAACCCCCAGAGGTTGTCTTGCAAGTTTCATCACTGCAAGGCCGGTGAGCACTTGAGTGCCTCAGTTACTTTTTCAAATCCTCATTTAAGAATCATTTGGAATATGGTATTTGTTTAGCAGTTATGGTTTGGTGGGTTTTGAAATAAAAGTATTGAAAATGTTTCATGTTTCTACAGTTTGTTTTGTGGTGTGGATGTGTGTGTTGAGTAATAGAAGTTTAGTTGTAGGAAGCTTAAAGACCACAATGAAGTCAGCAGTTTTTAGTTTTTCTCAGCATGACTGGAAGGAGAAGAATTTTCAGGAATTCATTAGCACTTTGCAATGTGTGTCTGAGAACATGGTGTAACACACAGAATTACTGATAATCTACAGAAAGCTTGACCTATTCATGAGAAAAGGCACTAATCTTAAAAAAAATATCTTTTCCACCTTAAAGGATAAGTGTCTGTGTGTCTGTCTAGTTGCTGTGTCTCTGTCATTCCAAAAGATGGTGCTTCACAGATATTTGTAGTAATAAAATGAATTGCATTTGTCATTCCAACAGATGGCACATCACAAACATTAACACTGCTGTTACAAATCCCATACTAAATGGCATATGACAGAGACAGATGTATTGTATTTGTTATTCCAACAGATGGCGCTTCACAAGCTTTAAAACTGCTGTTACAAATTCCTTACTTAAATGGTATATGATGGGCAGTCAAAAAGTTCCCAGAATTATGATCTAGCGAGAGAGTGAGAAATCAGATTATGCACACGTTGTGGAGGGGACCGCAGCACGTCTGTAGATCGGTTACAACAGGTCTAGATTGGTTTTAGCGTTTAATATTATTTTGATTACCGTTTGTTTTAGATGTATGCTTAGCCATTCGTTGCATTGTCGCAGTTCAAACAACGTGCTAACTTCATGTGTAAATTGGGGACTTGTGCCGCTAGCATATCTGGCGCTGATTTCCCCAGTTTGCACATGAACTTGATGTTAGCACGTTTTTTGAACTGCGACATTGCGCCAAATGACTATGCATACATCTAACTCAAATGGTAATTGAAACAATACTACATGCTCAAACCTGTTGAAACTGGTCTGCAGACCTGCTGCGCTCCCTTCCACAACAATGCGTGTGTAATCTGATCTCTCACTCTCCCGCTATATCACAATTCCGGGAACTTTTTGATTGCTCCTTGTGTAACAAAGACATATGGCATTTCTCATTCCAACTGTTATTTCCCAGATACTGTGTTTTGGGAAGGATATGAAAATTATAAAAATAAGCTTGGTAAAAATTTTATATACAGTGGAACCTTGATTTGTGAGTAATTTGGTTTATGAGTGTTTTGCAAGACGAGCTAAAATTTTTAATAAAATTTGACTTGATAAACGAGCGACGTCTTGCAGTACGAGTAGTTTGCATACGCTTTGTCCGCTGAGCGTCATGTGATCAGAACTGAGCTAATGGTTCTTCTCTCTCTCGCTGCGGGATTGTGGGTAATCGTCAGTCGGCGTGCCTCTCTCATATAGTCAACATCCGTACAAGCGTATGCTATTTACTACAGCATTGTGACTATGTGTGTGCGTGTGTGCTGTGACATGCGAGTCCCTGTCTTGCACCACCTGCTTTATTCAGCTTGAAACAGCTACAGTGCGGTTATTTATTGTAGCGGGATCTGCCACTCTCTTATACACAGACACAGCAGTCCTTCAGGGTCATGGCCAAGTAGTATTGTACCCTGCGCATTTATAATGTTCCTCGTTCCTTGTATCACCCACTGACGACAGGCACTTCTAGCATGTCCGCGATCTTTCTGGATTCGCTTTTTACAGCGAACTGTTACCGCACTGGGAGCCTGCGGTCGCTTTGGGACGCTCTTCCGCGTGTCGTCCCGTTGGGTGTAATCCCAAAAAGAGTTTAGAAACTCACTCACACCAGCCATGATTCTTTTCAAAGGTAAAGTGTAGGTTATTTTGATTTATTTATTTTTACTTTAGATTTTGTTTTGATCATTTTTATATGAATAGTTTTGGGTTGTGGAACGAATCATCTGAGTTTCCATTATTTCTTATGGGGAAATTCACTTTGATATACGAGTGCTTTGGACTGCGAGCACGTTTCTGGAACGAATTATGCTCGCAAACCGAGGATCCACTGTGTGTGTGTATATGTATGTATGTGTGTGTGTGTATATATATATATATATATATATATATATATATATATATATATATATATATATATATATATATAAAATACAGTACAGGCCAAAAGTTTGGACACACCTCCTCATTCAATGTGTTTTCTTTATTTTCATGACCATTTACATTGGTAGATTCTCACTGAAGGCATCAAAACTATGAATGAACACATGTGGAGTTATGTACTTAACAAAAAAAGGTGAAATAACTGAAAACATGTTTTATATTCTAGTTTCTTCAAAATAGCCACCCTTTGCTCACTCTTGGCATTCTCTCGATGAGCTTCAACAGGTAGTCACCTGAAATGGTTTTCACTTCACAGGTGTGCCTTATCAGGGTTATTTAGTGGAATTTCTTGCTTTATCAATGGGATTGGGACCAGCAGTTGTGTTGTGCAGAAGTCAGGTTAGTTGGACGATCATTTATTTTTCAACAGGACAACGACCCCAAACACACCTCCAGGCTGTGTAAGGGCTATTTGACCAAGAAGGAGAGTGATGGAGTGCTGGAAATGGTCATGAAAATAAAGAAAACACATTGGAGGAGGAGGTGCGTCCAAACTTTTGGCCTGTACTGTGTGTATATATATATATATATATATATATATAAAAATAATATAAATGTACTAAGCAGTTATACAGAGGGAAAATGTGTATTTCTTTATTTTTAACATTTTCATCTTGATTTTCATTCTATTTTTCATTCTAATTATTTAATTAATTCATTATTTACTAATTAGTGGGGCTGATGGTTCAGTGTTGTTTGCCTTGGTGTCTGCTCTGCAAGTTTTTAATTGTCATTATTAAGACACAATGAAGGGAGGAAACTGCACGGACAAAGAACGAAATATAATGAAATCAACAACAACAACAACAACAACATTTATTTATATAGCACATTTTCATACAAACAGTAGCTCAAAGTGCTTTACATATTAAAGAATAGAAAAATGAAAGACATAATTATAAAAAATAAATCAACATTAACATCGAGTAAGAGTAAGGTTCAATGGCCAGGGGACAGAAAAACAAAAACTCCAGACGGCTGGAGAAAAAATAAAATCTGTAGGGATTCCAGACCATGATACCGCCCAGTCCCCTCTGGGCATTCTACCTAACATAAATGAAACAGTCCTCTTTGGATTTAGGGTTCTCACGGAAGGGCTTGATGATGATGATGGTCACGTAGACTTCTTCCTTTTAATCCGTCCATCATTGTTGGAGCATCATGAAGCTTTGAGTAGGTGGAGGTGGCGCAGGCCACCACCACAAAGAAACCGGAAAAGAAACAGAAAAGAGAGTAGGGGTCAGTACCGATTTTAGAGCCACCATGAATAGTTGTTATGATGAATTGAACATACAGAGTATCAGGATTAAGTTAAATTACGATTAAAATGAAGTTATAAAAAGGCCATGTTAAAGTAATGTGTTTTCAGCAGTGTTTTAAAGTGCTCTACTGTATCAGCCTGGCGAATTCCTATTGGCAGGCTATTCCAGATTTTAGGTGCATAACAGCAGAAGGCCGCCTCACCACTTCTTTTAAGTTTTGTTCTTGGAATTCTAAGGAGACACTCATTTGAGGATCTGAGGTTACGATTTGGAATATAAGGTGTCAGACATTCCGATATATAAGATGGGGCGAGATTATTTAAGGCTTTATAAACCATAAGCAGAATTTTAAAGTCAATTCTGAATGACACAGGTAACCAGTGTAGTGACATCAAAACTGGAGAATGTGTTCTGATTTTCTTTTCCTAGTTAGGATTCTAGCAGCTGCATTCTGCACTAGTTGCAAACGATTTATATCTTTTTGGGTAGTCCTGAGAGGAGTGCGTTACAGTAATCTAGTCGACTGAAAACAAACGCGTGAACTAATTTCTCAGCATCTTTCAGTGATAAAAGAGGTCTAACTTTACTTATGTTTCTTAAGTGAAAAATGCTGTCCTAATGATCTGATTAATATGTGATTTAAAATTCAGATTACAGTCAACAATCACCCCTAAGCTTTTTACCTCCGTCTTGACTTTTAATCCTAATGTATCCAGTTTATTTCTAATAGCCTCATTGTATCCATTATTGCTGATCACTAAAATTTCAGTTTTCTCTTTATTTAACTTGAGAAAATTACTATTTATCCATTCTGAGATACTAGTCAGACATTGTGTTAGTGAATCAATAGAATCGGGTCATCAGGTGCTATTGATAAGTACAGCTGTGTGTCATCAGCATAGCTGTGGTAGCTCACGTTGTGCCCTGAGATAATCTGACCTAACGGAAGCATGTAGATTGAGAATAACAGCGGACCCAGGATAGAGCCTTGTGGAACACCATATTGGATATCATGTGTCTTGAGTTGTAATTCCCACAACTAACAAAATATTTTCTCCCTGTCAGGTAGGATTCAAACCAATTTAAGACACTGCCAGAGAGGCCCACCCATTGACTAAGGCGATTTCTAAGAATGTTGTGATCAATGGTGTCAAATGCAGCACTCAGATCTAAGAGGATGAGAACAGATAAATGGCCTCTGTCTGCATTTACCCAAGTCATTTACTACTTTAACGAGTGCAGTTTCTGTGCTGTGATTTGTTCTAAAACCTGACTGAAATTTATCAAGAATAGCATGTTTATTTAGGTGGTCATTTAACTGCATAATGACTGCCTTCTCTAGAACTTTACTTAAGAAGGGCAGGTTAGAGATGGGTCTAAAATTTTCAAGAGCGAGGGTCAAGATTATGTTTCTTAAGTAGGGGTTTAACTACAGCAGTCTTAAGACAGTCTGGGAAGACCCCAGTATCTAGTGACGAATTTACTATGTCAAGAACATTATCAATTAGCACGCCTGATACTTCTTTGAAAAACCTTGTTGGTATCGGGTCAAGGGCGAGGTGGAGGGTTTTAATTGAGATATTATTTTTGTAAATCAGGTAAATCTATCCTAGTGAAAGAGTTTAATTTGTTTATAACAGGATGTTGGGGTTTAGGGGATCCTTAGTGTTGGGGAGATATACTATGTTATTTCTAATATCATTAATTTTTGATTGAAGAATACAGCGACAGCCTCACAGGTTTCACTGGAAGCACTTAGGAGGCATTCCTTTGAGCTACCTGGGTTTAGTAGGCGATCAATTGTTGAAAATAAGACTCTAGGATTACTAGCATTGTTATTTATAATATTAGAGAAATAGCAGCGTCTCTCAAGACGGACAGTGTTATTGTATTCTGTTATTTTGACTTTTAATATTTCGTGGTGGATAGTAAGTTTACTCTTCCTCCATTGACGCTCAGCTCTACGGCATGTTCTCTTTAAATCAGACACTCTTTGGGTCTTCCATGGTATACCAATGCTAGAAGATTTTTTCACTGTCTTTTCAGGTGCAACTATGTCAACAGCAGCTCTCACTTTAGAATTAAATCTTTCCACCTTACTATTTACATTGTCCTCGCTATTATAGCTGGCACTATAAACGGACTGATTGCTTAAAATGTTTGTAAGTTTTAAAGCTGCTGCGAATCAAAGAAGCGTTTTTAACAATATGCTTCTCATGAGTGTTTTTATCATTATTTCTATATTAAAAGTAGAAGAAAATGGTCTGATAGACCAATATCAATGATCTGTTTTATATCAACTTTCAGTCCTTTAGTAATCACTAAGTCTAATGTATGACCTGCTTTATGTGTAGGCTGATTTATGAGTTGTCTCAAATCAAAAGAATCCAGGAGGTTCATAAATTCTTTTACTTTTAGATCACACTGATTATCTATATGAAAATTAAAGTCGCCAACTATTAGGAGTGTGTCATAATTAGTAATTAAAATTGACATTAAGTCAGAGAATTCCTCAAAAAACAACGCGTTATATTTAGGAGGTCTATACACGGATAGTACTAGAACTTGAGAATCTCCATGAATAACAACGGCGAGATACTCAAAGGACTTGAACTTACCAAAACTGACATCTTTACATTTTAATCGCTCGAGTAAATGTTAGCCAATCCGCCCCCTTTTCCCTGGCGGTTTGAATGAGTAAAACTGTAATCCGGAGGCAGATTCGATTAAAACTGACGCGCATCTGAATTCAACCATGTTTCATTTAGTGCAATAAGATCTATTTTTATCACTAATAAGATCGTTGATAAAAACGTTTTGTTAGTTAAAGCTCTGACATTTAATAGTGCCATATTTAATGTTTCGGAGGTGCAGAGATGAGTACTATGTGCGTTATTGTTATTTGGAATAGGAACTAAATTATTATTATTAGCGCTCTGTGTATATTTTTTGTTTAATCTGTGATCTGTTTTATAGTTTTAATACATTGTTCCTCTAAAATAGTGATTTTAATTAGATTATTGGAGTTTATGCCGTATTTCCTAGGTTTTCTACGTGCATTGAGATTGCTTATTACAGTATTAATGGTGTGAACTTTAACGGAAGACTCTATTAAACATTCATCATGTCCTGGCACAGCAGTATTATTTCGGAAGGGGTTAAGAGCAGAGATAGATAGTCAAGAAAAACGAATTACCTTCGATATGTTTTGGAGAGGACCCGGCGCGAAACTGTTCGGATGCAGGCCATCACGCTTGAAGAGAGGGCCTTTCCAAGAAGAGATTCCAATTGTTGATGAAGCCGACATCCATCTTCTTGCAGAAACCCTGTAGCCAGTTGTTCAACCCTAGCAGACGACTGTAGTACTCGTTGGATCGTCTGACGAGAGGTAGTGGACCCGAAACGAAGATCTTTGCCGATGGGGTCCTCTCCTTCGTGTCTCTAATCAGAGAGACAACAAAAGAAAGTTAAGTATTTAAATCTGTAGCAAAAGTAGAAATATTTCTAAATGTCTTATTAATGTAAAAATCATGCTGTGATGCTTTTCTGAATGTACAATAAGAGAAGAGGAGCAAAAAATTCCAGCTAATTAAATGAGATCGGTGTTATCAGTTGTCAGTCAGTCATTATCCAACCCGGTATATCTTAACACAGGGTCACGGGGGTCTGCTGGAGCCAATCCTAGCCAGCAAGGTGGGAACAAAGCCTCTGGCAGGGCGCCATTCCACCACGGGGCACACACCAGGGCCAATTTAGGATCGCCAATGCACCTAACCTGCATGTCTTTGGACTGTGGGAGGAAACCCACGCAGACGAGGGGAGAACATGCAAACTCCACACAGGGAGGACCCGGGAAGTGAACCCAGGTCTCCTTACTGCGAGGCAGCAGTGCTACCCACTGCACCATCGTGCCGGCATGTTATCAGTTGTCACTGATTATGAATCTGGTTGGAACACAAACTTGCAGCCACAGTGGGTCCTCAGGACCGAGTTTGGTAATCTTTGATGTAGGGAATCATACAAAAAAAAACAGAATGTCAATGACAACTGGATTGAAAGGTAAGGAGTTCTAACTATAGCTGAAGCAAAAAGAAATTTGTCAAAAGTTGTTGCACACTAGAAAACATGCTGGACGATTGTAGTGTAGTGTATTGCGCCAACATTAATGACTTGGACCCTAAATGTCACACATGATCCCAGATGTCATTCATACTAATGCAATGGCAACCACTACAGCAAAACTGCACAAAATGGTGTCACCTGTAAGCACCACAAATGGTGTTGTGTCAAGATTCAAAATATTTTTCAGACCAAATATAGGGCTGAATCCGAAAAAGTGATAATGGAGTTTAGTTTAAGATCATAAAAAAAAAAAACCCAAAGGAAATGAAAACTAAGAATCAATGTGGAAACTTAATAAAAATGAGTAATGAATGCCAGTCATAATGGGATGGTGTTTGTTATAGAAAGTTGGCATATTAAATGCTTGTTTTCCTTAATGTCTGTCTTGTTTGGTTTGCAAATGATCTTATAAAAGTGTGTTCTGTGAATGACACTATTCATCCATCCATTATCCAACTCACTGTATCCTAACTACAGGGTCACAGGGGGTCTGTTGGATTCAATCCCAGCCAACACAGGGCACAAGGCAGGAAACAAACTCTGGGCAGGGTACCAGCCCACCGCAGGGCACACACACACACACACACACACACACACACTGGGGACGATTTAGAATCACCAATGCACCTCACCTGCATATCTTTGGACTGTGAGAAGAAACCCATGCAGACACGGGGAGAACATGCAAACTCCACACAGGGAGGACCCTGTAAGAGCTACCCACTGTGCCGCTGAAAGACACTATATAAATTAAAAATGAACTGATTGTTGCAAATATTTTTCCAAGTCACATTTAATTGATGATTGGGGGGAGTCCACAAATAATCATAAAGTCTGGTGAGCTATGGAGCAAATGGGTCGATGAAGGGACCAGAAGAATAAATGCGAGTCTGGAACCGATAATTTAATTGGATATTTCACTATACTGAAAACAAGAATCCCAATGAGCGATCAAAGTTCAATACCAGGAAACAGAAACTCCTGATGCAGCCCACCATAGCAGTGTCGTCAGCAAACTTTTGTATGTGGCAGGACTCCGAGTTGTATTGGAAGTCTGATGTATGTTGGCTGAACAGGACCGGAGAAAGTCCAGTCCCCTGCGTCGCTCCTGTGCTGTTGACCACAATGTCAGACCTGCAGTTCCTGAGACGCACATACTGAGGTCTGTCTGTAAGATAGTCCATGATCCATGCCACCAGGTGTGAGTCTACTCCCATCTCTGTCAGTTTGTCCCTAGGGAGCAGAGGTTGGATGGTGTTGAAGGCATTAGAGAAGTCCAGAAACATAATTCTTACAGCACCACTGCCTCTGTCCAAGTGGGAGAGGGATCGGTGTCACATATAGATGATGGCATCCTCCGCTCCCACCTTCTCCTGGTATGCGAACTGCAGAGGGTCAAGGGCGTGGCGGACCTGTGGCCTCAGGTGGTGAAGCAGCAGCCCCTCCATGGTCTTCATCAGATGTGACGTCAGAGCTACAGGCCGGAAGTCATTCAGCTCACCAGGACGTGATACCTTTGGAACTGGGGTGATACAAGATGTTTTCCAAAACCTTGGGACTGTCCGTTTAGGGAAAGAAATGAAGCGAGTCAGAGGAACGATGAAGAAATTCAGGGGAACAAGTCTTAAAAAAGCAATTCAATTAAAATCAATTCAAAAGAAGTGAATTAGCAGCTAAATCAGGTCATCGATTTAGAAAAGGGTTAGCATGAAAACCTGAAGCCACTGGGGGCTTCCAGGACCGGAGTTGGGGACCCCTGCCTTAGTTTTTCTTTTTCCTTAATTAGCTTCCAAACAGTAATGAGACCCAAAACGTGCCGCCACATGACCAGCTCGCCACAGTATCTGAAAATAAAGAAAGGTGAAGGCCTCAGTAAGGTTGATCTGCTCAGGTCACGGAAACATTTTAACGGTGTTCTTAGAAAAAACAGAAAAACAATAGCTTTGGAAATGTCTGCTGAATGGCAAAATGAGAGCTGATGGAATGAAATAACGGGTTTAATTAACAACAACGTGCGGCTACTCATTTAGAAACTGGTTGGAGGGAAATTGGTTGGAGTTGTAAACTGCAATTTAGCTGGTCATCTGTCATGACTGCCATTTATTGAAGAAAAGGATCGACTCAGTACTGAATCCTTAAAAATAGGGCTTTTAAAATGAAGGGAAAGGGACTTCAGTAGCAATAAAAACTGGTCACTGATTAGGTAAAGGGTTAGAATGAAAAGCTGCAGCCACTGTGGCCCTCCAGGACCGAGGTTGGACACCCCTGCCTTTAATGCTCATGTCACACTACAGCTGGGTTGAAGAAGGTCCATCAATGCCTCATCTTCCTCTGAACTCTTGGGGAAGGCCCGGATGTCACCTACAACCTTGAGCAGCTTCTACTGACGTGCTTTTGGGTCCACCCTTGCAGGATGCATCACATCCCGGTGTGGCAGCTGTTGAGCTCAGGACCACAGAGCTCTGCAGCATGTGGTGCAAACAGCACAGCAGGTCATGAGCACTCCGCTCCTTGTGATCCATGATATCTGCACCACTCGCTGTCTCAGGAATAATGCATAGCTTCAGGCAGGACCCCGACCACCCTACATTACCACTTTTTATCCTCCTTCCGCCTGGGACGCAGACCTCCAGATTCACACACAGTTTTAACCCAACGGTGATGCGTCTAATGAACAATCTGTCATCTTGCCTTGAACATCATACTGGGTCACTTTCACTTGCCTTTTTGCACCGTCTTGCACTTTGTAACTTGAAGGTGTTTTGTGTTTGTTTTCTGTCTGCGAGGACATATGTACCGTATATACTCGAGTATAAGCCGACCCGAATAGAAGTCGAGGTACCTAATTTTACCTACAAAAACTGGAAAAACATATTGACTCGAGTATAAGCCTAGGGTGGGAAATGCAGCAGCTACTGGTAAGTTTCAATAATCAAAATAAATATTAATAAAATTACCGTACATTAATTGAGGCATCAGCTCATTAATTGAACACACAGCCTGGAATGAGTCTCACAGAGCCCACGGCAGTTCTTCTACCGCCCGCAGACCAAACCAGGTACAGTGGAACCTCGGGTCACGACCGTAATTCGTTCCAAAACTCTGGTTGTAACCCGATTTGGTCGTGACCCAAAGTAATTTCCCCCATAGGATTGTATGCAAATACAATTAATCCGTTCCACACCGTATGAACTGTATGTAAATATATTTTATTTTAAAGATTTCTAAGCACAAATATTGTTAATTATACCATAGAATGCACAGCGTAAATAGTAAACTAAATGTAAAAACATTGAATAACACTGAGAAAACCTTGAACAACAGGGAAAACTAACACTGCAAGAGTTCACGCTATAGCGCATACAAATCGCTCGCTAAAAACACTTTTTTTTTTTTTTTTAAGCACAGGGGAAAAAATGAACATTTGAAAAATCCATAATTTAATAAACCAACCAGAGAAGTAACATTGCAACAATGCATGCTACGAACCGAACGCTGTAAACAGAAGTGACGTGGAGGTTAAAATCAAATAGAAAATAGTCTTCATTAAATACGACGAGGTTAAAACAATGCTGGAAGCAGTCTCTTTAAAAACAAGCCCGGTTCATTCTTTAGCTGCCTTCTCGGCCTTATGCGGACAGCCCTCTCTCTCTCCTCTCTCTCTCTCTCTCTCTCTCTCTCTCTCTCTCTCGCTCCTGTGTGTGTGTCGCCTCTCTCTCTCTCTCTCTCTGTCGCGCTCTCTCTCTCTCTCTCTCTCGCTCCTGTGTGTGTCGTGCTCTCTCTCTCTCTCTCTTAACAGGGAATGCACAGGGAGAGACTAAACACGTGTGGAAATCATCGGCGCACACAAACCGAAAGGGAAACCGGCTTGTTCGTATGCCGAGTGTGTGGTTGTGAACAGATGGAAAAGTTTGGCAAACTTTTTGGTCGTAACCCGATTTGTACGTGATCAGAGACGTTCGTGAACCGAGGTTCCACTGTACTGTACACTCCAGCTTTCTGTCGGGTTGGCGGGGCAGAGGGAACTGACTCGGGTATAAGCCGAGGGTGATGTTTTTCAGCACATTTTGGGTGCTGAAAAACTCGGCTTATATTCGAGTATATACGGTAAGTAAGCATTTCATCGCACATCATACTTATGTCAATACATTACTGAATCCTTGAGGAGAATTTTTAGAAAATGAGATGCAAATTTGAAACCAAACATAATTGTGACAAGTAGATTGAATGAGAAAGGCAAGCCAAATACACAAAGTGTCCAATCATTGTTTGTATCTGCTTTGAGTTCACATTTAAATGCAATCAACATTAATATGAAGTATTTTATAGTCCGTACTCAATCTCAGCTCTTTTTCATATTGCTTGTAAATATCTCATGATATTAATCTTTGCATCAAAATAAGAAGAGCAGTGCCTAATAAATCTCTCTAATAACAAGCACAAATTAGATTTTTACCTAAATTACAAAGTCATCGATGTTTTCAGGTAAATAAAGTCTGAGGAACGACCGTCTTCAAAACAGTCCCTCATAAATAAAATGGCCAGGAGAAGGCTATTTTACATGCTTTGTCTCATTATAAAGCATTCAGTCGTTGTGTTGAATGCCATGGGGGTGTCTTGAGAAGCCTGCTCTTCAATGAGCTGTGACATGGCCTTTAATCATGCAAGACAGTTGGGGTCTGCTCTCATCAGCTTGTCTGAAGCAGTGGACCTTGGGATTTATTTCTATACTTTTCTGGGCTACTGGGAAAGTAGGTCATTTTCCAGCACTGCCAATCGTGGCATTTTTCAGGATGTTAAATGGGCCTTTTATGTAACAAGAGGATGTTTTACACTGATAGGATATAATGTTGGCAACTGGGCTAAAAGGAATACGTGCACAAGGCTGTTATTTAGAAAGGTAGCAATGTATAAAATGAATGAGGAAAAATCGATTGAAGCACACTGCATGATTTAAATACAGTTAACTATGTGTTCAAAACATTGTGGAATAGATGATGTTTATTTAAAATTTCATTAAAATTGATACATCACTTCATAATACTAGAAAAGAAATGTACTGTTGCTCAAAGGCAAAAATGATTGTCATCCATTGAGTAATACTTTATCACCTTAATGCAGGGGTCGCCAAGTCCGGTCCTGGAGGACCACCATGCCTGCTTGTTTTCATTCTAACCTCTTTTTTAATGAGTGCCCTGTTTGTGCAGCTATTTAACTTCTTGTGATTTCATTTTAACTGAATTGTTTTTTTAAGCTTTGTTCCTCTGAATTGCTTCATTTCTTTCCTTAAATGGCACCCAAACAAATGAAATGTGAAGTGAGGGAGCCAACAGAAGACCAACTAAGTCAGGGCCTCAAACTCCAACCAATTTCACTCCAACCAGCTGCTTAATTAGGCGCCGAGTCCTGTCGTTAATTAAACTCGTTCTTTAATTTCGTGGCTCGTTGCTGCTCTCGTGGTGCATTGGCAGACATTTCCAAAATTGTTGATTTTCCCTTTCTAAGAGCTCAGTTCAAATGTTTTGGAGACCTGAACAGATGGACATTCCTGAGATTTTCAGATATTGTATTGTTTTGGCTCATTTTATATCTCATTATTGTTTGGCAGCTAATTAAGGAAAAGGAAACAATTAAGGTGTCTGAGTCTTCAAGAGCAAGTCAATTAAAATGAGTTCAAAAGAAGATAATTAGCAGCAAAAGCAGGTCACTCATTAAGAAAAGGGTTACAATGAAATCCTGCAGCCACGGTGGTCCTCCAGGACCGGAGTTGGCGACACCTACCTTAAAGTGCATCCATATTAAGGTTAAAACAATAATCCTTTATTTATTTAGATCTGCAACAGACTCGATAAATAACCACAAACAAAGAATAACAGGTTTGTAAAATCCTAGTGGGCCCCTGGTTTTTAAAGGACTCCTGCTGAATATAATCACACAGGATGAGCGCAGGTTTTCTTCATCTGTTAGGTAGCCTGCTATACATTAAAGATTTCTGTTTTGTCTGCGTACTCGGAACCTTTTCAAAGCCCAGAGAATGGATCTCATAGGCAAAGATCCCTTCTCAGAATGACTTTGATCTTTGTCAAGAAATGGTTAAATGAGGCGCAACACCACCTGCTAGAGCAGGGATCTGAAACTCCAGTCCTAGAGGACCTCCGTGGCTGCAGGTTTTCATTCTCACCTCTTAAAATAATGAGTGACCTGTTTTTGCTGCTAATTAATTTTAAGATTTGTTCCCTGGAATTTCTTCATCATTCCTCTGAATTGCTTCATTTCTTTCCTTAAATAGGAATGAAATGTGATGTGAGTGAACCAACAGATGACCAACCAAGTCAGGAATTAAGGAAAAAGAAACAAATAATTGGGTCTGAGACTTCAATAGCAAGTCAATTAAAATTAATTTTCAGAAAGTGTCAGCAACTTGGGTCTTGGCTAAGAAGGGGTTAAAAAGAATTTCTTGGAATTTCTCTGGTAAGGGAGGAAAATGATCCCGTTGGGATTTGCAGTACTTATGACTACAACCTAAGGATATCCTTGGTACACTCTTAAGAACTGGTCTGCTGTTGGTATGTTTTGTTTTAGCATGTCTCACATCTCTTTATCTTCTCTTACAGTATATAATTGTTTTATCAAATCATGAATACTAAGTAACGGATTATTTTTGTCCAAATGGCTGTACTTTATGCTGTACCTGTGATGAATCTTATTCTATTACAGTGGTTTTTTTTTTTGGTTTTTTTTTTCCCCTTTTGCTGTCGCTGCCTTCACTTTGTCACTATGGTAGTTGGGTTTTTCCCACATTTCTGTGGTAGCAGCAATATAGTATATGGCAATGACATCTGTTGCTAGTCACATGATCCGATGCCATACGGAATTTCCGTTTCAAACGCGCTAAGAATTTTATATATTTAGATATATATATTAAAATGTACCAAGCAGTTATATGGGAATAATGTATTTTTTTTTCTTTTTAACAATATTTTCATATTGATTTTCGTTCTACTTTTCTGGGTATTCTAATTGTTTCATTATTTACTAATTAGTGGGTCTGACTCTAAAGTAGTTGCAGCCTTTGATTATTCCGTGTTGTTTGCCTGGGTGTCTGCTCTGCTCATTTTTAATTGTCATTAATAAGTTACAACGAAGGGAAAAAAACTTCACAGAAAAAGGGCAAAATAGAATGAAATCAACAAAAGAGAGTTAAGCATTTAAATCTATCGCAAAAGCAGAAATATTTCTACATGTCTTATAAATGTAAAAATCATGCTGCTGTGCTTTTCTGAATGTAGAATAACAGAAGAGGAGAAATAAATACCAACTAATTAAATGAGATCAGTGCTATCAGGTATTGTCACTGATTAGGAATCTGGTTGGAAGAAAAACCTGCAGCCACAGGGGAGCCACAGGGCCGAGGTTGGGAAACACTGATCTAGTCTAATCACGCCCAGAGTTCTGTGCATTTCACATGCTATGATTTGTAGCTTACACCTGGATGATTTAATTGTCACCCTGTGGTTTTGCACGATGTAATTCAGACGGCACACATTTATTTATTTATTTTAAGATTCCCAAAACATGGCTATTGTTTGGCTGCTTCCAGCATTCCCAAGATAGTTAGTTAACACCTCCTTTCCTGTTAGTCTTTTAGTGAAAATGATGTATTGGGTCAAAAACATTTTGGTAGTCTCAACTTGTGACAAATGGGGAGATAGCTTTGGTTATCGTGATAGTCCTCTGACTTGAGGTGAGCTGCTTTGATTCGTGCTGACTTGTTATCGAGGAGACGCTTGATTATGGTGTACAACTGAGTGTTGTTTTCTAGGGTCTGCTTCTACTCCTCTTAAAACGATTTAACAATCATTTGCAAAGTTTGAAGCAAACCTATATTGAAAAAGGCCGCGTCTGAAGTGGTGAATCTTTTAACTGGTTTTACTTGTTGAGGTAGCTCTGCGATTACTGGACAGCTGATTACATCAATCCATTCATCCATTTTTTGAACGTGATTATTTCATGGGAGGACAGATTGTATTGCACCATTATCCAGTATCAACCAGTCGTAAACGTGATGGTGTTTGTCGTCGGGTGTACACGTTCATTGTTAAGGTGAGATGATGATGGATTTGTAAAGTTAAGTGCCTTGAGCATAGGAAAGGTGCTATATAAACAAAATGTATTATTATTTTTATTATTAAATGCCAAAGGGTTCCTGATTTTAAAAGGACTTTTACTGCATACAGTAATAAAGGCTAAGCTGAAGTTTTTGTTGTTAATCTGTCTACTCTATATTAAAGACTTCTGTTTTGTCCACTGTGGACTCGGACCCGGACACACACAGACGGACATCATAAGTCCACCACACACCCTTTATTTACAATTATGTACAGTCAGGGCCGTTTGAAGGAATTTGGGGGCCCCAAGCAAAATGGACATGTAGGCCCCCCTGCACGCACGCACGCACGCACGCAAAGGAACCACAGCATAGCCATACATATTTCTGCAAAATTGCACCATTTGTACAAGACAAGTAGAGCTATTTTATGTGTGTAATTTATCACTTACCACTGTCTTGTTTTTTCTTATCCTCCTCTTCCTTTCTCTTCTTTCTTTTTTGGCTTCCTGAAGCATAATTCCACTTCATGACTGCCAAGGAAGTTTTGTATTTTGCCGGCAGCAGAGATCGCGTGGTTGGCTGGCTGCTGTCAGCGAGGGGGGCCCCCTTGAGGGGGATCCCGATAACAGTGTCATTGCACTTTACTGCATTCACTATCAATGGGGCGCTCACACAGTTTGTCGCTGCATTTTATTCTTAACCAGTCGTTGTCTTGGGGCCCCAGGCCAGCTCAGGGCCCCAAGCAATTGCTTGGTTTGCCTGCCTTGTCGCGACGGGCCTGTGTACAGTGCACCCCCCAGTGCCTCTTGCACCATTTCCCCAATGTCCAGGCCTCACAGTCCTTTGTGCCCTTCCTACTCCTGGCCGTCTCCCGTCCTCTCTCCAGCTCCGTCTCTCTTCCACCCGACTTCCGCTCTCGACTGAAGGGAGGCGGCCCCTTAAATAGGAACCCGGATGGGCTCCACCTGCTCCCCGGCACTCCTCCGTAGCCACGCCCCAGTGTGGCGGAAGTGCCGGCTGCGCATCGGGCGCCGTCCGGTGTCCCTGTCGTCTTCCCCAGCACTTCCTGGTGTGGCGGAAGTGCTGGGCTCCAGGGATATTCAGGCACCGGGGTGCGGCCACGGGTCCCTACAGGGCTGGGCTTCCAAGCCCTTTTACCCGAGGCCCCCGTAACATAACCAGGACGGACGCCCCCTCGCGGTCTGGAGGAGGTACAAGCCCTCCTCCGGTCCTCCTGGGCGTCCCGGCCGGGTTGCCACACCACATACTAAGAACCATTTTCTAGGCTAAAGAATGAATTTCATTTGCAAAGAATCCTTCCCATAGTCCAATGGATTTTGTCAAGCAATGGTTCTACAAGGATTCGCACAACCCTGTAAAGCGCCATTTTAGAACCATTATTTCTAAGAGTGTAAATCTGCAGTAGATGTAAAAATCTACACACTCCTGCCAGAACTGCAGATATTTATGTAACAAAAACATGAAACCAAGGTAAATCCCCTCAGAACGTATTCCACCTTTATTGCAAAATTGCAGTCTATGTAAAGAAGGTGAAAACAAATTGGGAACAGTTTAGTAAAAAATGAAGAATAAAAAACATCATCCCAAAACCTGGTTGCATGAGTGTGCAGACCCTTTAACAACCAAGGATGTGGCTATATTCAGAATCAGCCAATCACAGTAAGTCTTGTCTCAAATAGTAGTTAGTATCCACCTGACATCAATTAAAGTGGCTCTGATTGAGCTCAGATGAAGTTTGGCTGTTCCGGAAGAATTATTCTGATATGCTGCAAAAGCCATGGTCCGCAAAGAGCTTTTAAAACACAAACGTGATCTCATCATTGAAAGGTGTCAGTCAGGACAGGGGAGAACAAAAAAGTATCTAAAGCAATAAACGTCTGATGAAGCACAGTGAAGACAGTCATCAAGAAGCGGAGAAAGTATTAGAACATTAGGACACTCTAGATGAGAGCAGGCCATTCTGCCCAACAAAGCTCGCCAGTCCTATCCACTTATTTCTTCCAAAATAACATCAAGTCGAGTTTTGAAAGTCCCTAACGTCTTACTGTCCACCACACTACTTGGCTGCTTATTCCAAGTGTCTCTGGTTCTCTGTGTAAAGAAAAACTTCCTAATGTTTGTGTGAAATTTACCCTTAACAAGTTTCCAACTGTGTCCCCGTGTTCTTGATGAACTCATTTTAAAGTCACCATCTCGATCCACTGCACTAATTCCCTTCATAGTTTTAAACACTTCACTCAGGTCTCCTCTTCATCTCCATTAAAGGCTCAGCTCTTTTAATCTTTCCTCATAACTCATCCCCTGTAGCCTTTAATCAGCCGAGTCGCTCCTCTCTGGACTGGTTCTAGTGCTGCTATGTCCTTTTTGTATCCTGGAGTCCAAAACTGCACACATATGGCTGAACAGTACCAAGATCAGGATGTCCCACTGAAGACAAGGAGAAAACTGGTCAGGGAGGCCACCCAGAGACCTTCAGCAACATTAAAGAAGCTGAAGGATTTCCTGGCAAGTACTGGTTGTTCCCTACATGTGACAACAATCAGTCGTATTCTTCATGTGTCTGGGTTGTGGGGTAGGGTAGCAAGACGAAGGCCTATCCTCACAAAGTTAAAACATCCAAGCCTGGCTAAACTTTGTAAAAAGGTATTCCCAGTCACCCACAACCATGTGGAAAAATGTATTATGGTCTGATGAGACCAAGGTTGAACTATTTGGCCATAATTCCAAAAGGTATGTCATGCTGTGCAATCATCTAAAGAACACCATACCCACAGTGAAGCATGGTGAAGGAAGCACCAGGCTTTGGGGCTGCTTTTTTTTAGCTGGAACTGGAGCTTTAATCAAGGTGGATGGAATCATGAAGAACTCCATGTACCAGTCTATTTTGGTACTAAGCCTTCAAGCATCTGGTGGAGGTGGAACTTCACCTTTCATCATGACAACAACCCGAAGCATACATCAATGGCTTCAATAAAGGAGGATCAATGTTCTGAAATGGCCCAGCCAGAGCTTACCCAGATCTGTGGGGTGACCTGAAGAGAGCTGCCCCCAGAATGTGACAGATGTGAACATTTTTTTGTAAGGAGGAGTGGGCAAAACTCATAAAGTTCAGATGTACCAAACTGCTAGATACAAGGACTGAGTGCTGCAATAAAATCCAAAGGGGCTTCAACCAAATATTGCCATTTTTACTCGTGTACCACGCACTTTTGTGTAAGACGCGCACCCTAATTTTTACAAAGAAAATCGTTTTGCTCCGTGTACGACGTGCGTTGTAATTGTGTAGGAAGCATTTCGAGAGCGAGAGAGAGAGAGAGCGCGAGCAAGTAAGGGAGAGGGAGAGAGAGAGAGAGCGCGAGCAAGTAAGGGAGAGCGAGAGAGAGAAAGAGCGCGAGCAAGTAAGGGAGAGCGAGAGCAAGTAAGGGAGAGAGGAGAGAGCGCGAGCAAGTAAGGGAGAGCGAGAGAGAGAGAGTGTGCGAGCAAGTAAGAGAGAGAGAGAGCGCGAGCAAGAGAGAGAGGGAGAGAGAGGGAGAGAGAGAGAGAGAGAGAGAGAGAGAGCGCAAGCAACTGAGAGAGAGAGAGAGAGAGAGAGCCCAAGCAGAAGAAGTAAACATTACAGAATTACATTTCCTCGTGTATGACGTGCACCTGATTTTCTAATGTTAATTTTCGGGAAAAAATTTGCATGTGGTACACACATAAATACAGTAGTTTAGGGGGTCTGCAGTCTAATGCAACCTTCTTTTTGTAGGATTTGTTTTTCCTTTTTTCACTAAACAGTTTCTGATTTGTTTTCACCTTCTTTATATAGATTGCAATTTTGTAATAAAGGTGGAATCAGTTCTGCATGGATGTTTGTTGGTTTCATTTTTTATTACACAAAATCTGCAATTTTACCAGGGGTTTGTAAGGTTTTTATATCCACTGTAGGTACATCTTTGCCAGTATGCTGCTTTTACATCAGGAACACAGGGACACAGTTGGAAACTTGTTAAGGGGAAATGTCACACAAACTTTAAGTTTTACTTCACACAGAGGACCACAGACACATGGAACAAGTGACCAGGTAGTGAGATAGACAGGAGGACTTTAGGGCCCTTCAAACCTCGACTTGATGTTATTTTAGAAGACTTAAATGGATAGGATTGGCGAGCTTTGTTTGGCAGAATGACTTAGATTCTAGATTCTTCCATAATGTGGTGTACGTTGCACTATGTGTGCATTTTGTGTACTTTGTTATGTATTGTGCGTTTCTCTGTTTTTAGCATTACAAAATGGTGCTTCTGTTGGCTAGCAGTATCAACTAGGCAGGAACAGCAGCTGGTAGATACACCGATGGAACACAAGACACACTTGGTGGAACGCACACTAATGCCACAACAGCCTTCATATATTTAGAATATGGAAACTTCGTAGAGTGTCTAGAGAAGTGGGAGAACATGCAAACACAGCAGTGGCAGTGATCAGGATGGAAATGTAAAGCAGGCTCAGTTAGCTTTCAGACATCAGCTTTAACCACTAATGCTGCTTGCTTCTCCATTGTTTCATGCTCTTAAATTTTAATACATAATAATGTATTGACAAAGAAATAATGTATTGTAATGACAAAGAAATTAAAAAATGTGTCAAACATAAGGAAGTTGGATAATTTAGGAATAAGATCCTTCTGTTATAGCAGGACCCAGTTTATTTCTTTACTTATTGAATACTAGCTGTCCTCTGTGGCGCTGCCCGTGTAGTAGTGAAACAGGACAAACTTTAAACATCAAAGTTTTTTTAATAAATTTAATAATTTGTATTGAGCAGAATTTATATTGAAAGCTTTTGTATCAGAGGGTCTCTTGATATCCAATGTTGTTGGTTTTGCTGTAAGGGGCGAGAATGTAGCTGTGATCTCTTTGCTAAAAATGTAAAAAGTTGGCAAGGTAACTCTGGCCAAGCGGAAGGTTGGTACACTCCAATGTCAAACGTTGGCACTGTGTCTAATCGTGTTCAGCTTTGACGGGAGAGAAGAGCACGTGGCTGTGATATCTCTACCAATGAGCAGGTACCCTCTAAGACACACATAGCTGTGATCTCTCTCTCAAAAACATCAAGCTTTAGTCTTTAACAATCTCTAGATGATAATGTCTGCTGGACAAACGGGTATCACTAGCTAAATGGAGGCAAGGTACGCTCCAACACGTGGTGAGAGGTAGAGCGACTCGAACGGAGGCTGGAGCGTGAGTGAGTAGTGTCTCGCTTCCCTCTCCCCTTGGCCCGCAACCTCTCTCTCGGATTTTTGTGAATAAATTTGGTACCGCAAGTGAACTGAGAGAAGTCGTAAAATCAACCAGAATGTTCAAGCAAATTATAGAGAAACACCCGGTCTAAATCTGTTAAGTAGTTTTCTCGTGAAAAGCGGACAGATGTTTAGGCAGACACACACACACACACAGCTAGATGTTGGATTTTATATATATATACTAGGCTGACCCGACTTTTAAGGTGACCACTTCTTAAGGCAATTCGATATGTAGATCAATTTGATATTTTATACAAACTCATTAATTTGGTTATATTGCATTTGAGCAGGATTACTTTAATACTCGTAGTTTCTGTTATTTTTGTGATGAAATTTTAACTTTTTTTCTATATTGAGGTCGCCCTTTTGAACCCCCCTGATATTTACTACGCGGTGAGGCATTTGTACTCCATCAACATGAATTATTTCCAGAGACATAATTTTGTCTATTTTTCCAGCGCATCGCACAAAAAGCAAGGAGCGATGGGAGCACCAGAACTCTGCTCACATCATGTCGCTTCGTACCGCAAGCTGCAAGTAGTAAGTCTGTGATAAGCGGAATACCGCTACGCTTACCACTCACGGGACGGAAGGACAATCCCGATCGCTTTTATATAGTAAGAAAGAAGAAGAAGATATTGCACAGTCTGGACTAGAAAATCATCTTTTACCCTGAAAAACGAAACTACAAATCCCATCGTGCATTGCAAAATGGGCGGGGCGTGCGTGAAACTCTGCACCTGCTTGGCACTCACGGGACGGAAGGACAATCCCGACCGCTTTTATATAGAAGGATATATCTATAATATCTCTCACAAAAGTGAGTCCACCCCTCACATTTTGTAAATATTTTATTCTATCTTTTTATGGGACAACACTGAAGATATGACACTTTGATCCAATGTACAGTAGTCCGTGTACAGCTTGTATCGCAGTGTAAATTTACTGTCCCTCAGAATAACTCAACACACCGCCATTAATGTCTAAACAACACAAGTGAGTTCACCCCTAAGTGAAAAATGTCCAAATTGTGCCCAATTAGCCATTTTCCCTCCCCGGTGTCATGTGACTCGTTAGTGTTACCAGGTCTCAGGTGTGTTAAATTTGGTGTTATCGCTCTCACACTCTCTCATACTGGTCACTGGAAGTTCAACTTGGCACCTCATGGCAAAGAACTCTCTGAGGATCTGAAAAAAAGAATTGTTGCTCTCCATAAAGATTGCCGAGGCTATAAGAAGACTGGCAACACCCTGAAACTGAGCCGCAGCACGGTGGCCAAGACCATACAGAGGTTTACCAGGACAGGTTCCACTCAGAACGGGCCTCTCCATGGTCGACCTAAGAAGTTGAGTGCCACGTGCTCAGCGTCATATCCAGAGGTGGTCTTTTGAAAATCGACGTATGAGTGCTGCCAGCATTGCTGCAGAGGTTGAAGGGTCGGGGGGTCAGCCTGTCAGTGTTCAGACTGCACGCCCGCCGCACACGGCATCAAATTGGTCTGCATGGCTGTCATCCCAGAAGGAAGCCTCTTCTAAAGATGATGCACAAGACAGACAAGCAGACTAAGGACATGGATTACTGGAACTGATGAGACCAAGATAAACTTATTTGGTTCAGATGGGGTCAAGCATGTGTGGCGGCAACCAAGTGAAGAGAAAAAAGACGAGTGTGTATTACCTACAGTCAAGCATGGTGGTGGGAGTGTCAGGGTTTGGGGCCGCATGAGTGCTGCCGGCACGGGGGATCTACAGTTCATTGAGGAAACCATGAATGCCAACATGCACGGTGACCTACTGAAGCAGAGCATGATCTCCTCCCTTCAGAAACTGAACATGATAACGACCCCAAACACACGTCCAAGAGGGTAAAGGAGCTGGACTGGCCAAGCATGTCTCCAGACCTAAACCCTATTGAGCATCTGTGGGGCAAACTCAGAAACGGAAGGTGGAGGAGCACAAGGTCTCTAACATCTACCAGCTCGTGATGTCGTCATGGAGGAGTGGAAGAGGATTCCAGTGGTAATCTGTGAAGCTCGTGTGAACTCCATGCCCAAGAGAGTTAAGGCAGTGCTGGAAAATAATGGTGGCCGGCCACACAAAATATGGTCACTTTGGGCACAATTTGGACGTTTCTCACTTGGGGTGAACTCACTTTTGTTGTTTAGACATTAATGGCTGTGTATTGAGTTATTTTGAGGGCACAGCAAATTTACACTTCGATACAAGCTGTACATGGACTACTGTACATTGTGTCAAAGTGTCATGTCTTCAGTGTTGTCTCATGAAAAGATATAATAAAATATTCACAGAAATGTGAGGGGTGTACTAACTTTTGTGAGATACTGCATATGAATAGAGGGAGAGATTTTGCCTTGGTCTGACTGGCTGTGGTGGATCTCCTTTCTTTTATTAAGCCATTTTGACGCAGTCATTGAAGCTGAGCTGCTAACATGCTTTTCGGTTTTTCTTTTGTTTTGAGTTTATGGAAGTGAAAATAAATGACGAAAATGTACTGTGTAGGGCTCAGAGAATTGTGCTGGGAGACTGTATCAAACTTTCATGGAGTCTTTTCTCCTTGTGCTGCCAGTAGTAATTGAATAATTTATTGAACATTTAAACAAAAGTACACTTTATATTCAATTTATATGTCCTATTCTTCATCATCAGCTCTGGTCAGATCAAATTGGTAAAAAGGTTTGACTCCAGGGCAGGTAAGTGCCCTACAAATTCAAACTAACCCGGTGAGGTTTCTAGGGTCAAGAGCCTGTGTGGACAAAGCAACCCCACGAAAGTTCATCTAGCAGTCAACATCGAGCAATTTCTCTGACTAGGAAACCATCAGAATGGCCGCATGCATGAGGCACCAACAATATTGTCAGTCGGAGGTGAAAGGATAAAAAAAAATGTCTGTGACAAGCTTAATCATGTCATAGAAGTTTACACTCAGCTATTGTGTAGTATTAGGGTGTTGTACTGTGTTAGCCATTATGAATGTAGTGAGAAGTCAAGCAAAATGACACCTTTTATTGGCTGACTAAAGAGATTACAATATGCAACTCAGGCCCCTTCTTCACGTAAGAAGATTTTAATCTTTTTAGTTAGCCAATAAAAGGTTTCATTTTGCTATTTTAAAAGAGTCTAGGAATTAGAAGGGTTAATGAAGCTACTCACCATTATAAGCCATCGGCCCATCTGCTTGACAGTTTGTTATTCCCACCAGCAGTGGCAAAACATCAGGCATGTGGCACTGGTCTTGTCGAAAGTGACCTTAGTACAGCAAGCAGCATACATGGATTGAGTGGTTGTATAGTTTGATTCTCCCTTTACATATTTTGGTTTATGTCTCAAAGGCTTCTTTTCAATTATAGTTCATTATGTAATAAATGAATAACCAACAGAGCTAAATGCTCACCCATATGTCGCATAGCGTAATAACGAAACATGATGGACTTGTTTATTATAAAGCAGGCTAAAACCATGAGAACATTGGCTCTGGGACAGCACTGCTTAATAAGAAGCAGAATTCTGGAAAAAAAGGAGTAAGGATCTCATTAAATTGTCCTTTTCAGCAATGTCACCTGTTTGCTATTCAGATAGATTTATAGTGGACTAGCAAAATACCCGCGCATCACAGTGGAGAAGTAGCATGTTAAAGAAGGTATGAAAAAGAAAAGGAAACATTTTAAAAACAACGTAACCTGATTGTCAATGTAATTGTTTTGTGACTGTTATGAGTGTTGCTGTCATCAAGGATTTGATTATCATTATTTCTTTTAATGAGGTTCGTATTTGGAGGATGTGTTGTGTTCAAGTTATATTCCATGTTTGTCAACCGTTTGTAAAGATAACAGGCTTCATTCATCGAAGTGTTCACTACCCAAAGCGGTACTCGTGAATCTAAGATGTTTAACAGGCATTGCCGGTATTAACTTGTGGATTTGCCTGCGAATATTTAGTGGCAGCGTGTCTATGAACTTAATTTAAACTTAAGCTTTACACCTTGCTTTCCTATTGATATATCTACAAAGGCTTCTCAGCTGTGTCTTTGCTATCTTGTGCGATCTCGCGATGTCCACGGCTTTATTTAATGTTAGCTCAGTTAGCTCAGTTTCTCTCGCACTTTTGCTGAGTTTGTGCCAAACACTATTCTATCCCTGATCATCTCATCTTCGTTTGCATAAGCACAGTCCTTCACCAGCAATTTTAACTCCGTTACAAAGTGATTGAAAGTCTCGTTTATACCCTGCGTCCTCTCATTAAACTTGTATCTCGCGAATATCGTATTCGTCGTAGGCATGACAAACGCCAGCGGCAGTGTGTCTATGAACTTAATTTAAAGTTAAGCTTCACACCTTGCTTTTCTATTGATATATCTACAAAGGCTTCTCAGCTGTGTCTGTGCTATCTTGTGCGATCTCGCGATGTCCACGGCTTTATTTAATGTTAGCTCAGTTAGCTCAGTTTCTCTCGCACTTTTGCTGAGTTTGTGCCAAACACTATTCCCTGACCATCTCATCTTCGTTTGCATAAGCACAGTCTTTCACCAGCAATTTTAACTCCGTTACAAAGTGAGCAAAAGTGTTGGTTATACCCTGTGTTTTCTCATTAAACTTGCAATATTGTATTCCTCGTAGGCGTGACAAACGCCAGCAGTAGCCTGTCTATAAACTTAATTTAACCTTAAGGTTTACACCGTGCTTTGTTTCCGCAGTAGCTGCACTTATGAATATGCTTGTATGTGTCACTCGCTTCATATTCTTTTGCTGCCTTCTCAATTGTCTAATGCTTTTTTTGAACAGGTTTCATTCATCGAAGTGTTCACTACCCAAATCGGTACTCGTGAATCTAAGACGTTTAACAGGCATTCCCGGTATTAAGTTGTGGATTTGCCTGCGAATATTTAGCGGCAGCGTGTCTATGAACTTAATTTAAACTTAAGATTTACACCTTGCTTTCCTATTGATATGTCTACCTGTTCAGATTCAGAGGGTTGTTCCTTTCTTACTGCATCAATAAACAGCTCGTCTTCCTCTTTATCTGAGACATCACACTCTGCATGCACGGGTTTACCTTTCCCAGCCCTGCAAAGTCAGTTCACGTGAGCCGCTCGAAGTACATGCATCGAAGGTTCTCAGCTGTGCTTGTGCTATCTTGTGCGATCTCACGATGTCCACGGCTTTATTTAATGTTAGCTCAGACCCAGCACTTCAAAGTTTCTCTCGCACTTTCGCTGAGTTTGTGCCAAAAACTATTCTATCCCTGACCATCTCATCATCGTTTGCATAAGCATAGTCCCTCACCGGCAATTTTAACACCGTTACAGCAATTTTAACTCCATCATGAAGTGATCAAAAGTCTCGTTTATACCCTGCGTGTTGTCATTAATCTTGTATCTCGCGAATATCGTATTCGTCGTAGGCATGACAAACGCCAGCAGCAGCGTGTCTATGAACTTAATTTAAACTTATGGTTTACACCGTGCTTTGTTTCCGCAGTAGCTGCACTTATGAATATGCTTGTATGCGTCACTCGCTTCATATTCTTTTGCTGCCTTCTCAATTGTGTAATGCGTTTCTTGTTCAGCCCTCCTTGGAGCTCTCACTTGTTGTCTGCGTACTGCGTTCACTGTCGGTTCACGTGAGCCGCTCGGAGTACATGCATCGAAGGTTCTCAGTTGTGCTTGTGCTATGTTTAAACGGCTTTATTTAATGTTAGCTAAGACCCGGCACTTAAAAGTTTCTCTCGCACTTTCGCAGAGTTTGTGCCAAACACCAGTCTATCTCTGACCATCTCATCGTCGTTTGCATAGGCACAGTCCTTCACCTGTGAATATTTAGTGGCAACGTGTCTATTGGATTGCTGCTGACGGACGGCCTTTTATGGGCAGGCACTCAATTACGTGGGAGGCGTGACGATAAGGGACGCAACTCCGCCTCACACGGCGACCGAGCTGCAGGCTATGGCCGTATATATGTACGAAAGCAGGTTCCAGTTATGACGGTTACGCGTAGAATTTCGAAATGAAACCTACCTAACTTTTGTAGGTAAGCTGTAAGGAACGAGCCTGCCAAATTTCAGCCTTCTACCTACACGGGAAGTTGGAGAATTAGTGATGAGTGAGTGAGGGCTTTGCCTTTTATTAGTATAGATTCAGAAAGTATTCAACCCTTTTCACTCTCTGCACACTCTGCCTTAAAGTTTTTAAAAGGAGAAATTTGCCATTCTTGCTCACTTGGGTCTTTGTTGAGTGTTCTGGTTTTCTCCCAATTTCCAGAAATGTGCCTGATGCTGGTGGAACAGTTATTGGTTCCCTATTGCACTTAGTGAGTAAAAAAAAAAATAATAAATTAATGTAACATCTTTACGTTTTCAGTAATGGAAAGGATTATAAAAGAGTTAAGTTTAATAATGTGGAGCTCATGTCTGTACATCTAAGTAAGTGTTTCTCAGGGCAAAAATGGTGCCACGTGCATTGCCAATGCATGTTGGCTCTGGATCAGAATATTTGTAAAATATGTCAAATGAAAGCAAAATCCTTCCTATTTATTCCACAGGTCTCCGGAAATTACCCCGGTTTGAATTTGTAATGTAGATCAAGCATGCCGTACATAAATTCAATGAAGGGCTATGACCCGTTGATAAATCACATCACAGTATATTTAAATTGTAAAGCAAGGCAGCAAATGACATGAAGCTCCCTGATTTAATTTTGTGTGACATATTGAGTCTACGTTTTAGCCCACAGAACTCTACAGCTGTGCCCTAATTCTCATTTCTAGTGATCTCAACATTTCTGCCTTTTAAGGCATTGCTATTCTCAGATCTCCACAGGACACAGTGCAATATGGCCATTATCCATTCCTTCAAATAACTGCAATAAACCGAAAAGTTTAGATTAGCCTTTAAAAAGCATGCATAAAACGAGATCTCTGCTGGCAGGATCCTGATTAACTGCTGTTTAATTAAAAAATAAAGGAAGAAAATGCAGTCTAACCTTTTTATTTTGCATGAGTGATGTGCTGCTTGACTGGTCCGCTCATGGAATTCCTGCATCTTTTGTAGATCTCGCTAGCCTCAATAATTCACTTTCTGGGCTGTGTAACATTCTGATCTTCCTTATATTTTAACGTAGTTAATTTATTTTCTTCCATCCAACTTCTGTAAGAACTATTGTATAGAAAATATATCTATCAACCCATTTGCTGGGCCACTTGAAAATACCGGTACATGCTGCTGCTGCTGCTGTTTTATCTACAGTACTACTGGAGTTCAAGTAAGTGAGGTGACTGACTTAGGGTCCCGCAGGTGAGGACTGGAAAGGCAACTCTGTACTTTGAAGACGAGTACCACCTGTATGAGAGTGCCATGCTTTTCGTTTGTCCTGCAAATAAAACAGTAATCCCCAGCTGAGCTGCTTTTATTGAATGATTTCATTGCAGTGACGAGACTTAGTTGACTGTTACCTGGGACCAATTTTGTGTACTGCCAGCAAAAACTGAGTGATGAAGATTTTACAAATGAACCAAAAGCAGAATCGAGCTAGATATTGGGAAGTACTAAATAAAAGAATTTTAGTCAAGAGAAAATGCTTGAACACACTGGACATCCAAGATTTCACTTCTTGAGCACATTTGGGTGTATCTTAAGGATTTTGACCTACTGATCACAAAGATCACCTTTAAATTTTTCTGATTTCTTCTCATATGAGCAATATACATATACAGTACAAAATCTACAACTGGAACATCTGTAACGATCTAAAAGTAATGGACCTGCTACCAGGAATGCATCTTGGATATATACCAAGCAGGGTTTTGGAGTCGGGGCACAAAACCTAAGATTCCACCTCCTCAGTTTATGGCACCATCGTCTCTGACTCTTGATTCCACAGGGTCGGGTACCACCAACTCTAACAACTCAATTCCTGGTAACACTCACCTCAATTCTTTAATTTATGGTACCATTGACTCTCATTCCTCAATGTCTGGTTAACACTAATTCCCGACTGCTCAATTTCTGGTTAACACTGACCCCAAGTCCTCAATTTATGGCATAACTGACTCTGACTCCTCAATTTCTGGTACCACTGACTCTGATTTTTCAATTTATAGCACCATTGACCCTGATTCCTTAATTTCTGTTTCTGGTTAACATTGACCCCGATTCCTCAATTTCTGTTTCTGGTTAACACTGACCCCGATTCCTCAGTTTATGGCATAACCGACTCTGACTCCTCAATTTCTGGTACCACCAACTCTGACTTTTCAAATTATAGCGCCACTGACCCTGATTCCCCAATTTATGGCATAACCGACTCTGACTCCTCAATTTCTGTTACCACCGACTGACTTCTCAATTTTTGGTTAACATTAACCTCGACTCCTTAATTTATGGCATCATTATCTCTGACTCCTCAATTTCTGGTACCACCAACTAGTCAGAGTTGGTACATTTTTACCGACTCCAACTCCTGGAACCCAATAATTGTTTCTGACTCCGGACTCCACAGCCCTGATACCAACCACTGTTTTTTCATTTGCAATTGCCATGCTAAAGATTCTCATTATGTTAGAAGCAACTGACCAGTCAGTATGCATTTGGTTCCAGTGCATAAAAATGTGGCACATAAAAGACTTGTTGGTCTAACAAGGATATTTTTGCCCACTTTTCATATTAAGCTTGGGTTGATAAAAAAAAAAAATAATGAATGCACAATGAAGATGAAGGATTTTGATATTTGAGACAGATGTTTCCATGAATACCAGATGCCAACGTTAGGGAAGGTATACACATCATAAATGATCTACTAGTAGGCCGCTAAGGAAATCGCATGGAAAGCTTTCAAGGATGCTGTTGAGAATTTCTGTAGCAACTAAAGAGCAGCAAACCAATCTAACTGTTTGACAACATGTAGCTGCTAAATCAAGAGCTGCTACAGATTCATGTTCTGTCTTCACACTTCGACTTCTTCCCTCCTAATCTTAGTATAGTCAGTTATGAAATTTCAAAGAAGGTAAATTCAATGAAAGTTATTTTTCTGGTTCTCCAAATTCTGACATTTTACAGTCAGTCTGAAATAATATTTATGTTTAGCTTAAAGCTGTCTGTTACAAAAAAATTCAGAAAACAGCATGTTTGAAATTTGCTCCCCATTATAATTTTGAAAGAAAAAAAAAAAAAGGCCAAGCGCCCTCTGCCAACTGGGAGTTGCGATTTGATGATGAGCCCCCAGAAGCAACAACATTCACAAGCAAGACAACATGGTGTCCCGGTAATGTGCGATAATGATTACTTGAAAATGTACTTATTTCTAGAGTAGGGCTGCCAGGTTAGAAAATTAGTAATACGGGACACTCTTTTAAAATCTCTCTATATATTGTATACATTTTTTCCATGCCCCCTACACGCCCAGACCAATATATTACATAAAAGTAGAGGCATAGCCTAAGTCAAATCATTTGAAAATTATTTAATACAAGCTAAAAAAAATTGTTAAACTGAAATCATTTGAAAATATTTATTTAATACAGACAACAGAGAAATATTATTATTTAATACAGGCAGTTAGAAAAAAAGTGGGCTGTGGCAAGTAGTAACAACACACTCTGTTGACGCTGTTATGTGGCAATGCTGATCCAGAACTGCACAGCAGCGCGGCTGGAGAGCAGAACGGTACGAGTGTCGCCATCCTCCGCCAACCATCCCAACTGAACAAGCTGCAAACAGACAGCAAACACTCGTTTCCTTGTTACATTTGGGTTATTTTCAACAAGAGAATCTGAGAAAAGAAAGTGTAATTACCGTAAGTACTGTAAGAAGGTAGTAAAAATATATTTTTATTACGAAATTTGAAAATGAACAAAATACGGGACATTTGGGTGTCCCTGAAAGGTCAGTATGGGACAGGGGACAAAATGATCAAATACGAGACATGACCCATATGTAAGGGACGTCTGGCAACCCTATTACAGAGGCAATAAATGGACAGAACCCACTGCTATAAATGTTCCCTGTTATTCAAAACCCATAGTCTGTGCAAGAATTAAAAATGTCACATTGCTGAAATTTGTAAACACAGTTCGTCCCTTACAATCTGCAAATTTGCATTTTCGTGACTTTGTTTCCAGATACTTCACCATTACAACATTATAATCCACTTAAAACTAGTTGTCTTTCTCCTTCCCCCTTGACTTTGCCTTGTGTTTGCCAAAATTCCCAAACATTTCTACATTTTTGATGACGGTTTGAGAAATGGGTGGAAGAACAAAGTTATTATTCATGATGTTGGATGGGATGATTGATTGTTTGAATGGTGGAGGGGAGCATTTTGGAGGAGTGGTAGAAACTACAGTAGATATTGTAACTGAAGGAGAAAACCAACCTGTCATGCTGGCTGTGGTCTGCATTGTTCTGGGTGGGAATGTAATGATTTGCTGGAATCTTTCAGGAGAATTTTGTATGGTGATAAAACCCAACTATATGAAGATTGCCAAGTTTAGCAAAAGCATGGCTTTCAAAAGATATGTCAGCCACCATTTTGTAATGCTATTTAGATTTTAATGGGTGTGTTGCCTAAGGCACAGGCTTTCTAAAACAACTATGGGTCTTACTAATTAGATGTTCTACAGACCTTTTAATTTTGTAGAGCACCTTTCTTAGCCAAAGCTATCACAAAGTAATTCACTTCTTAGATTAAATTGCTTTTAAGACTAATAAATCGCTTACATTTAACTTTATAATGCGTGTATTTATAACTGTCTTGGGGAGCATTTGGCAGTGAAGTGTACTTGGGTTTATCTAAAAAGCAGTAGGAGGCCACCATGAAGAAAGTGAGTAATGGCTATCTGTTTAAAAAGAGAAAAACAATACTGCAAATTCATAAGCGCTTAATGCTTTACAAATTCTGGGAAAAAAATATATTAATAATAACAGTGGGAATATTTAAAAAAAAAAAACAATACTGCAAAATTCATAAACGCTTAATGCTTTACAAATTCTGGGAAAAAAATATTAATAACAGTGGGAATATTTAAAAAAAACAATGCTGCAAAATTCATAAGCGCTTAATGCTTTCTAAATTCTGGGAAAAAAAATATTAACTGGGAATGTTTAAAGAAAAACAATGCTGCAAAATTCATAATTGCTTAATGCTTTACAAATTTGAGAAAAAGAAAATATATTAATAATAACAGTAGGAATATTAAAAAAAAAAAAAAAAAAGCATTTAGTAATCACCATATCACGCACCCCAAGAGTTACTTTATTGAAGGGGCAACGAAACGGAAACAGACAGGGCTCTAGAGTGCGACCTAATTTCTCAATGGTGCGACTAAAAAAAATCAAAGGTTGCACCGGTCCGACCAGCCGTTCCGAAACTCCGTGACTCTTAAAGTCTCCCTGTTGTTCAACAACAGACACACATTAGGCCCATATCGTGGTCTAAACCAATCAGAGATAGTGAATGGCAGATCCCGCCCCCCCCCTCTGATTGGCCGTGGTCCAGATATTCCTGTATGTGTGTGTACGTTTGAAAATGCATGTGATGCAGTCAGACAGAGAGAGGTGAGTAGCCCATCAGGTAAACAGTGGATGTAGCCGCGGATTATGAGAGAAGATGAAAAGAACGATTGACAGCTTTTTCGTTAAGAATGTTAAGTTAGGGCCTGATCCGTCCGAAAATCATAACCAATGCTCTGACACAGAGCCATCAACCTCCCAAGTTATAGCAAGCCCTGGTCCGGAGACGGCATTAGATAATGAGCCACATACGATCGAGTCCGAGCCCACTGAAATTAAAAGGGGTAAAGTGTATACATTTCGAAAAGAGTACAGTAAAGCCGATAATATAATGTACTGTATTTACTGTAAAGAGTGTGGGAAGACCATGGCCGGCAGTAGTGCATTTGTGACTGGTTCTAATACATTTAGAATTGAAACGCTGAAAAAGCACAATGCATCTATAAAACACATTACATGCCGCGATAAATGCACTGCTCAAGTGTCCCCTGTCCCCGCTGCCTTTCAGCGGCAGGCAGCAGCAAACAGATCATCAGACGAGGCCGAGATGAAAATTAGGTTTAACGTTGCCTACAATATTGCAAAAGAAGAACTTCCCTTCACTAAATTCAAGTCCGAAATAATTCTTATGAAGAAAAATGGCTTGAGCGTAAACCCGACGTACAGCAATGATGTCGCGTGCGCCCAATGTATAGGAGTCATCGCAGATACATTGAAAAAAAAGATGTCTGTGCAAATTGCGAACAATGCGTACATGGCATTCCTGATCGACGGAGACACAGATATCGCCACAAAGGAATGCGTCATTGTGTACGGTCGTATCTTGCGGAGAGGAAGAGCGGTGAATATACTTATTGGACACATTGAGGTCGAGCATGCTCATGCCCAAGTCTGGAAGATTTTGATGCTAGAGAGTGTGGCCAGCTGGTTTAGTCAAGGCCAAAGATCAAGAAGGCCAAACTACAGGAGTTGGCCATCCGAGGGGCATGTGACTGCAATGGAGGATAGTCCATAAGACATTGAGCCATAAGATGTTCAGTTTGAAGCCCTTAAAACACTTAATTTAGATTTTCTTTTTTGTCCATTTATCTTGAGATTTTTTAAGTTTAAATTTCAGCTCAGTAAAGCACTTTAAGCACCAACACTTTTTCAGTAAGTTACCTTTCTTGTAGAATTGTGCTTGCCTTCAAATAAAGAACTTTATATTGACCAGATTGTTAGTTAATCATTTAGAAGCCAATATTGCCTATATGGACAGCGATTAAAAAACAAACAAACAAATAAATAAATAAATAAAGTGAACGTGTAAAACTGTGGTGTTAAATGTGATGCGGTTGAAAATTTGGGTGCACCTAAGAAAAAAAGTTAGGCGCACCAGTGCAAAAAGTTAGTCTAGAGCCCTGACAGACTGTCTGTTAGCCATTGATTGCCTGCTGTTCCTCTTATTTATTCCATGTGCATTTTTGTCTCTGTAGCAGTCTATTGTTTTTAAGGCTATGTTTTTGAATTAAAGTTTAGTTTCCTTTTTTTGTTGTTTTTTTTTAAGTTTTAATTTTTCCCATCTTGTTTTCATTGGTTATGCAGTGCTTATTTGATGCGACAAAATAAATATGACAGCGTCTTCAGTGTGCACTGTCCCTTGGTGGATTAAAACTCCTTTGAAGTTTTTAGTGCGGTTTGTGTGAAATGCAAGTAGGTGCTAACAATAGGTTTGGTTTCTACTTCATTTTTGGTTTTCACTTTCGCTCCACACCCCTTTTGTTCTTGGCTGCCAGTTTACTTGTGATCATCCAGTTCTGACATTTTGCCTGTCCTGACTTTGTTATTACATGTTTTGTATATGCCAGTTTCGATAATGTTCAACATGACTGTCCACGACACTCATCTGGCACCCCTTGCTGAGAAGGATCAAGTAGGACCTGGTCCTGAACACCTAATTTATTGTCCTATTGCTGTGTTTGTTTATCTATTGGATTATGTTTAACTAGATAGCCGACACCAACCGTAGCATACGGTGGTGTAAGAATAGGAACGGAAAACGGTGCATCGCCTTTGTGATCCGTTTGTGTCAAGAAATAACCCACTGATAGGAACAGGCAGTTGCCGGATCCCGGAATAGAGATGATGTTGTACAAAAACCTGTCGACAGAGAAGATACTGTCGTTTGTTTTATAACAAAGGCTTAGGAAACAACCGTCGCAGTATAAGGAAAATGGCAAGGTGTATGGGAGGCCGCAGGAAGCATGGGGAAGGGTTTGAATGAGGACGAATAGGAATCGAGAAATGCCGTGTGGGCTGCGTGCTGGCGAGACCAGTTTTGTAGTGGAAGCAGGACAAACCAGAAGAGAAATATATATGAGATGTCTGAGCATTCCCTCTTGATGTTGACTGCATTTGTTGTGTGTAAACAGCACTTTCTCTTTGATTTGATCATTTTGTGCACACTGGCATCCTCACCTTTGTGAAGGGCTATGTTTTCTAGTGTTCCATTTGTTTGAAGGGTCTCGCCAGTTTATTTTAAACAACTCTGCACAAGTCATAAACATGTAATGCTTTGAAGGCACACCATGAAACAGAAATTTAAAAAAAACGTACAGCGATGCAGAACCCAGAATATTTAAGGTACACTTGAAATTATTCAAATATTACCCGTTTTATGTGACTATTCAAACCTTAATTTTGGCTCATTTCACAGCACTAATCTTCTATATAAACGTCTATGCGTGGAAGTGTGTGTGTGTCTGTCTGTCTGTCCGGCCCAGAAGTGAGAGGTGGAGTCGGGGTAAGAGCTCCGCCTCCAAGGAAACGGAAAACTCGCTTAGCCGCTAATAACACAAGCGAGGTGAGCACGTCGGCAAAACGAAACCTTAGAAGAAAGACAAAGTCGCTTAGCCACTAACATCGGCAAAACGGTATCCCTTTGACTTTTCCTCCTGCCGCTAATTCAGAAGCGAGGTGAACAGATCGGCAAAACGAATCCTCCTAGGAGAGAGACGCCCTGAGTAGTTCCTTTTAATTACCTGGCATCTCTACATTTCAATTGTTTTTCCTGATTATTTCAGTAGTTTCTAGGACCCCAGGCTTTTTACAGCACGGGCTGACACGGCTAGTAGCTAATAAAATACTATTGAACCCTGAAAGGCCGGAGATTTTATTTGTATATTAAAACTGATATAGGAAGATAACTAATTAGTTCAACTAAAATAATCTTGAAGAGTAAAATAATTCATCTTTAGAGGTTTCTTCTCCCATATTTCTTTTCTTTATCAGTATTACAGTTGCACACAAATTGAATACTGTTTTTTTGATAGTAAATATTGCAATTGGGATGACCTAATTATCTCTGCTCATGATCTTCCTATTTTGGAACTTTCATCTCTTTGCCCTACAAAGGCTCCATCCACACCAACAATTTTATGTAAAAATGGCATTTTTAAATGAAAACAATCTCCATCCACACTAGTGATTTCATGTAATTTACAAAATAATCTCCACCCACACTAAAATGGGCAAAATGCTTATGACGTAGCCATTCACCTACACTGGGCATGCGTGAATTGGCGGAAACTGGAAGAGGAAGTCCCAGCAAATTCCTCCAAACTCATTGGACGGCGCCTCATCCTATCATAAGAGATCCCAGACACAGTGCTAAGGCAGCACAAGAGTTTGTCATAGCAAGTCAAGTCAAGTTGGGGAGCATGCACTGGGACAGTCATGGTAAAGTCATCCCTGATGGGGGATCACTGGAATCATGGGAAAGAGAGGTCCTTTCATCAGATTGGCTGGCCCAGCACTGTTTCAGCTGTGGAATGGCCAAATGGGGGAGGCAGCTTGATGGATGAGGTCTCCAGGACTTTAAACAAATCCAAATCATATTATGCGATGTCATCCAATGTTAAATTCTGCTACGTACTTCTAAAATTTTTATTTGTATACTGCATTGAGGATTTGTTCTGTTCTGTGTATTGTATTATTGTATTGTATTGACCCCCCTTTCTTTTTGACACCCACTGCACGCCCAACCTACCTGGAAAGGGGTCTCTCTTTGAACTGCCTTTCTCGAGGTTTCTTCCATTTTTTCCCTACTGGGGTTTTTTTGGGAGTTGTTTCTTGTCTTCTTAGAGAGTCAAGGCTTGGGGGGCTGTCAAGAGGCAGGGCCTGTTAAAGTCCATTGCGGCACTCCCTGTGTGATTTTGGGCTATACAAAAATAAATTGTATTGTATCGTGTATTGTACAGAGCTCAGGATCCCAGTTGGTAAAAGGCAGACAAGTCCTACCCTCCGGATATGACCATCTATCTGTCGCAGCCAGGTGTTACGTGGGCGACCCCTTGGCCTAGTCCAGCCACTTGGGTCCCCAACAATGAGGATCTAATGAGGATCACCCTCGGGGAAACGCGCCACATGGCCGTAGTGCCGTAACTGACACTCCCTCACAATGCAGGTCTTGTGCCTCATTCGGGACTCCATGAGCAACACAAAGTCAAACCAGCGGTGCCCAAGGATTTTCTGGAGAGACACAGTACCAAAGGAGTCCAGTCTTCGTCTCAGGTCACTGGATAGCGTCCATGTCTCACAACCATATAGTTAGACAGGAGTCACCAGAACTCTAAAGACTTGGACCTTCGTCCTTTTGCAGAGATATCAGGAGCGCCGCACACCCCTTTCCAGCGACCTCATGACCCCCCCCATTGACATAGCTAGCAAATGGAAAGTTCTTGAATGGCCAAGCCAGGCACTCGATTTCAATGCAGTTGAGCAGGCCTTCCATATGCTGAAGAGAACTCTTCAAGGGACAAGCCCCTCCACAGAATGAGCAGGTTGAAGATGGCTGCATTAGAGGCTTGACAGAGCATCACCAGAGAAGATCCTCAGCACCTGGTGATGTCCACAAATCACAGACTTCAAGCAGTCATTGCATGTGAGAGATAATGCGACAAAGTCTTAAATGTGTCTAAACATGACGCGGCCCTGAAATGGGTGGACTGTGTAGAAAAAGTGTGGCGGGACTGAAATGTATGCAAATCCCTTTCAATGAAAAGTCTGAACTGTTTGCTGTGTAGTTTTAAACTGTGGAGCTGAGGGGGAAATCGAGGAAAAATGTGTCTTCGTCCCAAACATTATGGAGGGCTCTGTATTTCGAAGAAACTGGTTGGATAGGATCGGTAAGCTTTGCTGGGCTGGGTGGCCTTTTCTCGCCAAAATGTTCCAATTACATGGGTCTTTGACCCTTGGGACGGTCTTGGCAGCGACTTGCTCCGTGCCTCTTGCTGTATTAAAGAGGAGAAATGGCTTCCTGTGCCTCCTGAATAGAATAGAAGCGGTTCAGACGAAGGGAGGATGAAATGATGCCTTTTGTCTGATCAAGTGGTTTCGACCTAAGTATTCAGAATGTTTTCCTCCTTTTCCTTTGACATCAATGGCTGATTTTGCAAATAAAAGCACTATTAATGAAAATGGCCATATGATTAACTTTAATGTATGTATGTGACTGATAAATGACGTAATCTGTGTGCAAGCCCGTGCGGTGAATAAAGTAGTAATGGCATTTTACCAACAAAATCTCTTTTGTCAGATGATAACTGGAGCAGGAGAATTAGGTTGCGCAGCAATGTTTGTGGCTGTTATTTCTGCAGGCAGTGAATATGAGAGGTGTTAATGTAATCTGACATTTCTGGAGCAAAGAAAGAGGCTGCATGGAAAAAGAAGAGGCCTGACAAGTCATGACTTTAGTAGTCAATCTGAAAGAATCATTCTGACTTATTTAAAAATGAATGAATAATAATAAAAAAAAATAAAGTGAATATATCGACAGTAGCATGCCGACTGCTAGTGGATAAAGAAAACCTGCACAGACCTTTTGAATCTTTTGTTTTTCTCTGTAAATGCAGCTGATTCTGCAATAAGTAACTGCTTCCCTTTCATTTATGGCCTATTAATTAATTGACATAAAGCGACAAAGCAGCTATTGCTAGGCAGTGTTATGTGGATAAAGTTTGATTTTATTTAGTAAGAAGTATGATTGCAAAAGTCTAAAATAGCCACACGTAGTAATTACAAGACATTTTACATTGTGTCTGATTTGACTGTAGGGCCAAACCTAAACGAAATGCCAAATTCATTGCCATCTGCTGGACCGTGTTTGTGTGATCACACAGCTTTAGTTTTGTTCCCCACCCTCATTTCAACCCTGATTCTCAAAGGAACTTTTGAAAGGCCTTAAAGTGGAGATTTTCAGTTGTATCAACAGTAATACCCCGACAAAATGTCATGAACTGTAGCTCGGCCATTTTGGAGCCATGTGTTTTTTGGCCAACCCACCCGTGTTGATGAAAGTTCTGAAATGCCATGTACCTTCGATTTTCAGATGGTTCAGCTTTATTATACTTGGAAAAAATTTCGTTAGGATTGGCTCAGTTGCATTGGAATAATGTGTAGTTGTTGGGCCCCACAATTACAGAGGCCCTGTCTGATGAACTTTTGGGAACCTCACATAGCCTCCAGTTTAAGTTGGACCACCAGCAACCTGCATGCAAATATTATTTAAAAAAAGAAATTGGTTTGGCCATTTTTTGCATGATTGTCAAACAAACAGATGTGATCAGAAGATTTGAACTGAGGTCCTTATAGTGCAAAATGAAAAATTAACATCAAATGAACATCTCTGACAGAGCATATTAGGATTTTTATATATATATATAGATATATATAGATATATATATATATAGATATATATATAGATATAGATATAGATATATATATAGATATATATATATATATATAGATAGATAGATATCTACACTCACCTAAAGGATTATTAGGACCACCATACTAATCCGGTGTTTGACCCCCTTTCGCCTTCAGAACTGCCTTAATTCTACATGGCATTGATTCAACAAGGTGCTGAAAGCATTCTTTAGAAATGTTGGCCCATATTGATAGGATAGCATCTTGCAGTTGATGGAGATTTGTGGGATGCACATCCAGGGCACGAAGCTCCCGTTCCACCACATCCCAAAGATACTCTATTGGGTTGAGATCTGGTGACTGTGGGGGCCATTTTAGTACAGTGAACTCATTGTCATGTTCAAGAAACCAATTTGAAATGATTCGAGCTTTGTGACATGGTGCATTATCCTACTGGAAGTAGCCATCAGAGGATGGGTACATGGCGGACATGGTCAGAAACAATGCTCAGGTAGCCCGTGGCATTTAAACGATGCCCAATTGGCACTAAGGGGCCTAAAGTGTGCCAAGAAAACATCCCCCACACCATTACACCACCACCACCAGCCTGCACAGTGGTAACAAGGCATGATGGATCCATGTTCTCATTCTGTTACACTAAATTCTGACTCTTACCATTTGAATGTCTCAACAGAAATCGAGACTCATCAGACCAGGTAACATTTTTCCAGTCTTCAACTGTTCAATTTTGGTGAGCTTGTGCAAATTGTAGCCTCTTTTTCCTATTTGTAGTGGAGATGAGTGGTACCGGGGGTCTTCTGCTGTTGTAGCCCATCCGCCTCAAGGTTGTGCGTGTTGTGGCTTCACAAATGCTTTGCTGCATACCTCGGTTGTAACGAGTGGTTATTTCAGTCAAAGTTGCTCTTCTATCAGCTTGAATCAGTCGGCCCATTCTCCTCTGACCTCTAGCATCAACAAGGCATTTTCACCCACAGGACTGCCGCATACTGGATGTTTTTCCCTTTTGACTCCATTCTTTGTAAACCCTAGAAATGGTTGTGCGTGAAAATCCCAGTAACTGAGCAGATTGTGAAATACTCAGACCGGCCCGTCTGGCACCAACAACCATGCCACGCTCCAAATTGCTTAAATCACCTTTCTTTGCCATTCTGACATTCAGTTTGGAGTTCAGGAGATTGTCTTGACCAGGACCACACCACTAAATGCAGTGAAGCAACTGCCATGTGATTGGTTGATTAGATAATTGCATTCATGAGAAATTGAACAGGTGTTTCTAATAATCCTTTAGGTGAGTGTATAGATATATATATGTGTGTGTATAGATATATATATATATACAGATATAGATGGCCTTACTCAGCCTCCCTCTGTTCCTCTGCATTCATACTGTGTATTGTCTGAACCTGCTTATTACATTAGAAGGTTACATGCAGGAGCTGTTACTGAAAAGGACCCTGGTTCATTTCCGGGTAGTATATCCAAAGGTCCATGCTTCCATCTTTTGAGCCTCCTTAGTCCCATATCAGGTTTGCAAAGTTTGAAGCCTTTTCTGGCAGCATCCATTATACATTTTTTTTTTAATTTTATTGTCATCATTCTATACAAATAGATCAATTTTTACAAAAAATAGGATTGAAAACAAATCAACCCCCACCCCTGAGAAAGAGAGCATGCCCAATGGAATAAAACTTAAAGCTAGTACAAATAAATAAATTGATGAGTTTAATAGGCGGATAAAGATAAATGGAGAATAAAAAGAAATGGGAAGAGCATCTGCTTCATCAGTGCTTTAAGTGCTTATTCTAATTACCCGTATTCTAGTACCCTTCTCCCAATATACCCCTCATCTCTCCTCTACACATGTCCAAACCAACACAATCTCGCCTCTCTGACTTTGCCTCCCAACCGTCCAACTTGAGCTGACCCTCTAATGTCCTCATTTCTAATCCTGTTCATCCTCGTCATGCCCAGTGCAAATCTTAGCATCTTTAACTCTGCCACCTCCAGCTCTGTCTACTGCCCTCTGGTCAGTGCCACCGTCTCCAGCCCATATAACATAGCTGGTTTCTCTACCGTCTTTTAGACCATCTTTTCTTTCACTCTTTCTGGTACCCTTGCTTTTGCTTTCATTTCTGTCACTTTATTATCCAGCATGTGCTTTGGTAGGGCAAACAAGTTGTCTGCTATCTCAATTTTTAAATTTCTTTGAGCGAGTTTCTAAGCGTACACTTGCTTGTCTCTCCTTGTGTTCATATGTGTAGAGATGTGGACAAATTTGTAGGCACCCCTCCATGAAAAAAGAGAAACCCACAATTGTCTCCAAAATAACTGGAAACTGGAAAAAGTAATCTGCACCTATCATTGCTTATTTCGTAGTGAACAAACAACATACTTTGCTTTAGAGTTTTGATTCAGCAGAATATTGAAATGAATGAAAATGGCATAGACAGGAATGACAGGACCCTTAACCCAATACAGGGAGTGCAGAATTATTAGGCAAGTTGTATTTTTGAGGATTAATTTTAATATGGAACAAACACAGTGCTATCAGTCAATCCAAAATGTTAATAAACCTGAAACCTGAATGTTTCACAACGGAAATGTGAGTGTGAACATCATCAGGGGAATACATATGTGCGCACAATTATTAGGCAACTATTAGTGTGCAGATTTATTATGCAACTAAAGGAAAAATGAAAATTTTCCCATCTCACTTGTTTGTTTTCATCTGTTATAGTGAGAATAATAAACAAACACCTCAAAATTTACAAATAAACATCTCTGACATTTCAAAAAAAATCAATCAATCAATCAATGACCAATATAGCCACCCTTCTTTCCAATAACAGTCATAAGCCTTTCCATTCATGGAGTCTGTCAGTTTCTTGATCTGTTGACGATCAGCTTTTTGTGGAGCAGTGACTACAGCCTCTCAGACACTCTTCAGAGAGGTGTATTGTTTTTCTCCCCCGTAAATCTAGCGTTTAAGAAGTGCCCACAAGTTCTCGATAGGGTTTAGGTCAGATGAGGAAGGGGGTCCATGTCATTATTCCTTCATCTTTAAGGCCTTTACTGGCTGGCCACGCAGTGGAGAACTTCGATGCAAGTGATGGAGCATTGGCCTGCATAAAAATCATGGTCTTTTCCTGTATCACTGTTTGAAGAAAGTGTCTTCGAAAAACTGGCAGTAGGTTTGGGAGTTGATTTTGAGTTCATCTTCAATGCAAAAGGTCCAACTAGCTCATCTTTAAAAATACCAGCTCATACCAGTACCCCACCTCCACGTTGGAGTGGAGCTCTGTGCCCATTACTGATCCACAGGTCCATCCATCTGGTCCATCAAGAGTCACTCTCATCTCATCGGTCCATAAAACCTTTGAAAAAAATCTGTCTTCAGATATTTCTTGGCCCAGTTTTGACGTTTCAACTTATGTTTCTTGTTCAGTGGTGGTTGGGTTTCAGCCCTCCTTACCTTGGCCATGTCTTTGAGCACTGAACACCTTGTACTTCTGGGCACTCCAGGTAGGTTGCAGCTCTGGAATATGAAAGTACTGGAGGATAATGGGTTCCTGGTAGCTTCACGTTTGATTCTTCTCAAATCTTTGGCAGCTAATTTGCGTCTTTTGTTCTCAACACGTTTCTTGCGACCCTGTTGACTATTTGCAACAAAATGTTTGATGGTTCTGTGATCACACACCAATATCTTAGCAATTCCAAAAGTGCTGCATCCCTCTGAAAGACTTTTTACAATTTTTGACTTTTCAGAGTCAGTTAAATCTCTTTTTTGGCCCGTTTTGCCTGAGGAAAACTAGCTGCCTAATAATTCTGCACACCTTGATATAGGGTGTTGATCTCCTTAGGCCACACCCTCCCTCATTACACAAATACACATCACCTGACGTGCTTAAATCCAATAAGCATTCAAGTTAATACAGCTTGGAGTTGGAATATACGCATTAAAAATGATGATATGGTCAAAATACTCACTTGCCTAATAATTGTGCACACAGTGTATTTTGGTTTGTCTTGAGATTTCATTGTTCCCTGCATACACTGAATGCACCCCATGCCAGACAAAACAAAGCACCCCCAAAACAAAACCAAGCCTCGTCCATGTTTCTCAGTAGGTCTGGTGTTGTTTTCTTATAAAGCTTCATTTTATCGTCTGTGGACATACAGCTGACATGACTTGCCAGAAAGCTCCAGTTTTGTCTCATCTGTCAAAAGGACATTCTTCCTCACTTATTATGACTTGTCAATTTGTATTTGAGCAAATTAAAGTATGGCTTTCTTGTGTGGAGTCCTCCTGGGTCTTCTCCATCACTCGGAATGTGACAGATGGTGCAATCAGGCACTTGATGGACCTCAGCCTTTGAGTTCAGCTTGTGTCTCTTTGGAAGTTGTCCTTGGCTTTTTGCCTGTCATTCTTACTGTCCTTCTGCCCATTCTGGGGTTGATTTTCCTCTTGTGGATGCGTCAAGGGAGGTTGGCTACAGTCCCATGGACCTTAAACTTCTTCATTATGTTTGCAACTGCTATCACAGGAACATCACACTGTTTGGAGATGGCCTTCTAGCCTTTACCCTTAACATGCTTGTCTATCATTTTCTTTCTGATATCCTTTAGGCAAGTCTCGTTTCTCTGGTCCATGTTCAGTGTGGGACATACAATGACACCCAACAGCAGAGTGATGACTTTTCTCCATTGCAGTCGGCTAAATGACTGATTGCACGGTCGGAGGCATGTGTGTGATATGAAGTCAAGAAAATATTTTGCGAGTTTAAAAACCAAAAAAAATCACTAAAACCAAATTACAATGGTGCTTGAAAGTTTGTGAACCCTTTAGAATTTTCTATATTTCTGCATAAATATCACCTAAAACATCATCAGATTTTCACTCAAGTCCTAAAAGTAGATAAAGAGAAACCAGTTAAACAAATGAGACAACAATATTATACTTGTTCATTTATTTATTGAGGAAAATGATTGAATATTACATACTAGCCAACCCGCGGCGTAGCATACACCGCATAATCAGGCCGCTTTTTAAATGATTTTTAAGCACAGAGGAAAAAATAAACATTTGAAAAATCCATAATTTAATAAACCACCAAGAAAAGTAACATTGCAACAATGCACGCTACGAACCAGCATACAATTGTCCGTGACCGAAAACCAGAGGAGCGCCGTCGCGCCTTCTCTTTCTAAAACGAAGGACGGGGTTGAACGGCGCTCATTCAGTATGCACCGCCCGCTTATGTGCCCGCCCACAACTCCCTACCTGAGTCGCTTTCGTCTGTGTACAGTCCACACGCACCTGGGAGTCACGTTGACTGTTAATTTTCCAAACACCGCCTCAGTCGGTTTCCACGTTGATTTTTCATTGTTCTTTGCGGTTCCGGCTGCTTTTTTTATATATAATCCACCAAGTCACCTGACCATGGGGTGGGGGGGTTTACAAAGGGCAGGGACGTAATCAGTGCGAGCATATGACCCGCACGTACTGGGAATTTCTTGTTCATGGGGAACAATTGGAAGCCAAGGTCTCCATCACGAATGGGGTTCAACGGCTTACCCACGCCAGGTAGACACACGTTGATCCATTCAGTGTAGCGCGCGTGCAGTACCGGACATACAAGTGCATCACAGACCTGTTAATGCTCAATCTCACGTGGTTGAAAGCCACTTGTCCGTCTAAGAATTTGGACGCCAACCGCTGTTGGGTCGTGTAACTATTTAGCAGGCGGGAGTCTTGTTCGTTTTCGGAAATAACCAGCCAAATCGCTCCACCAACTAAGAACTGCCATGCACCATCACCCACAGAATCGAAAGAGCTATCAATCTGTCAATCCTGTCCGTGTCCGGGCCGGGTGAGGTTTCCTGTGTTGAGTCAAATTAAGCGAAAGGCTCCACACCTGGTGGTGCCCTTCCATCAATTCCTTTAAGTTTCAGCTTTGTAACCATACTCCCCCCTGAACCCAAAGACTTTGGTTACCCGGTTGGCTGCCCTGTTGCGGGGCCTGCATTGGTGAAGCAGGTGAGACGGTAATGAAACAGAGGCACAGGGCTTTTGGCTGCCTTTCGCATATGGCGATTCACCTCCGCGAGAAACATGCCTCTATGAACAGTCAGCGTGGGTCGGAGCTGCATGTGACCTCTATGACAGACGAATATAAATGACGCCGGTTTTTCTGTGTCGTTGCGTCCGATTTGGTGGGCGTGGCTCTGTAAATTGTCGTCGTATCCAATGGTCTTGGAGTTGGTGGGCGTGGCTCCTTCCTGCGTGCGCCATAGGTGTCTCACTTGTCGGCGGCTTAGTGAATCCACGCCCCTTCCGGCGTGCTTTCCATGGTTGTCTTGCCTTAGTGAATTATATATATAGATTTGTGAGTGGCAAAAGTATGTGAACCTCACGGATGATCAGTTAGTTTGAAGGTGAAATTCGAGTACGGTGTTTTCAATCAATCAGGTGTGAGTGGGCACCCTGCGTTATTTAAAGAACAGGATCTATCAAAGTCTGCTCTTCACAACACGTTTGTGGAAGTGTATCATGGCACAAACAAAGGAGATTTCTGAGGACTTCACAAAAAGAGTTGTTGATGCTCATCAGACTGGAAAAAATTACCAAACCATCTCTAAAGAGTTTGGACTCCACCAATCCACAGTCAGACAGATTGTGTACAAATGGAGGAAATTCAAGACCATTGTTACCCTCCCCAGGAGTGGTCGACCAACAAAGATCACTCCAAGAACAAGGCGTGTAATAGTCGGCAAGGTGACCAAGGACCCCAGGGTAATTTCTAAACAACTGAAGGCCTCTCTCACATTGGCTAATGTTCATGTTCATGAGTCCACCATCAGGAGAACACTGAACAACAATGGTGTGCATGGCAGGGTTGCAAGGAGAAAGCCACTGCTCTCCAAAAAAAACATTGCTGCTCGTCTGCAGTTTGCTAAAGATCACGTGGACAAACCAGAAGGCTATTGGAAGAATTTTTTGTGGAAGGATGAGACCAAAATAGAACTTTTTGGTTTAAATGAAAAGCGTTATGATTGGAGAAAGGAAAACACTGCATTGCAGCATAAGAACCTTATCCCATCTGTGAAACATAGTGGTGGTGGTATGATGGTGTGGGCCTGTTTTGCTGCATCTGGGCCAGGACGGCTTGCCTTCATTGATGGAACAATAAATTCTGAATTATATCAGAGAATTCTAAAGGAAAATATCAGGACATCTGTCTATGAACTGAATCTCAAGAGAAGGTGGGTCATGCAGCAAGACAACGACCTTAAGCACACAAGTCGTTCTACCAAAGAAAGGTTAAAGAAGAATAAAGTGAATGTTCTGGAATGGCCAAGTCAAAGTCCTGACCTTAATAGAGTCGAAATGTTATGAAAGGACCTGAAGCGAGCAGTTCATGTGAGGAAACCCACCAACATCCCAGAGTTGAAGCTGTTCTGTACGGAGGAATGGGCGAAAATTCCTTCAAGCCGGTGTGCAGGAATGAGCAAAAGTTACCGGAAACGTTTAGTAAGGGGGGGTCACACCAGATACTGAAAGCAAAGGTTCACATACTTTTGCCATTCACAAATATGTAATATTCGATCATTTTCCTCAATAAATGACCAAGTATAAAATATTCTTGTCTCGGTTGTTTAACTGGTTTCTCTTTATCTACTTTTAAGACTTGAGTGAAAATCTGATGATGTTTTAGGTCATATTTATGCAGAAATATATAAAATTCTGAAGGGTTCCCAAACTTTCAAGCATCACTGTATATAGGATCTTTCCTAGGAGTCCTATCAAAAGTGCTCAGGCCATTTTAGAAGATCTTTGTAGAATAAGCAACACTTGACCTCCTTCTTCACACTTGCTTTCCTTCACTTCACTAGATGACATCTCAAAGGCATGCAGGTACACAGGGGATAATTGATTTTCAATTCATCACTTTTCAGGAGGCATACAGGGCCAATACATTTGTCCGCGTCTGTATATTTAAATAAATAATTTCAAAAACTACTCATGCAGAAATTTTAAAAAGCAATAGGCTAGCTCCTGTGACTTTTTCGGCTTTAAAAATGCTGGTTAAATTTAACAATTTCTACAACAGTCTTTGCTGGTTATAGGTCATACTGTTTATAAAGGATATGGCAATGAGCAATCGACTAAGCTGGATCAAAAACGATAGGCCTGGAGTCTGCAACAAGACAAACGCAATGCAGCACTAGTGACAGTGTCCATCTCAGAAACCACATGTTCTTAAACATTCTGTCTTTGCTGGTATGTAGTCACCCAGGGGTTCTGCTGAAATTTGTAATTTAAGGAGGTGAAAATCAATTGACTTTACATACATATACACACACACACACACACACACACACAGGCATCACGCTAAAATTAGCTTTTCTCAACATTTTGAGCATCACAGAATCAGAATCTGAACTTGATAGCAGATTTTGACAATGTGGTAAAAGGCGCTATATTGCACCCCGACCCGACTCGCACTGAGGCACGTGTAAAAAGACACAAAGACTTTTATTTTATTCAGCTGGAGGGCACATCTTCCCCGTGAACCCCCCAGCTACAACACAGTCCCAAAGCACGAATAAATTGCCACATAAACACCCTTCTGGCACCACCACTCCTCCCTTGAAGCATCGTCCTCTCCTCCCGACTCTGGCCACTGAGTGGTGGTGGCTGGCCCCTTTCATAGCCCACTCAGAAGTATTCCAGGTGCTTGACCACCTGGTTCCAATTGCACTTCCAGGTGGGGTTGTGGAATCCATGCAGCACCCCCTGGCGGCCACCTCAGATCCCAACAGAGCTGTGGAGAACTCCATCTTCCATGAAGCCCTGCGGAAAACTGAATCGCCGTCGTCAACCAGGGAGGCTGCCACCAAGTGTCCCAAGGGAGGTACTGAGACACCCATGATTGCTCCCCCAGAAAGATGTAGAAGGGCTGTCCTGGCCGGGCATGGGACCCAGCCGTCCGCCGCAACCCCATCACCAAACTTCCTTTGACGTTACCTGGGTTCACCGTTTGCTAAACGACAGCAGTATATTTTACCCCTCTCCCCCATTTTCAGCAGTTGACAGAGTGTGGCTCTCTTTAGTAATGAGCCCATTTTGTATCTGACAGGCTGGAGTACAGCTGACTCTGCCGAGCTCTCCAAAGCTGCGCGAGGCCTAAGTGATCAGCATTATCCAGAGTGGTGGCTGTGAGGCTAAGGTATCCCGAAGGTTGCCGGTTCGAATCCCCATCACTGCCAAAAGAGATCCTACTCTGCTGGGCCCTTGAGCAAGGCCCTTAACCCACAATTACTCCAGGGGTGCTGTACAATGGCTGACCCTGTGCTCTGACCCCAATCGGTTTGTGAAAACTAACAAATTCGTAATACAAGAAATTGTATTTCTATTTTCTCTTCTTCTTAAAGGTTCTCCAAGCATTAACTCCATTGACAGTCGTCTTTGGTTAATCCTGCAGACATCTTTGGCACCAGGGTTCAAGTTCTGGTTCATTTCAGAAGGCACGTCCGAGGAGGACCGACGTGTTGTGCTCTTAGAGTGATTGGCCCTGAGGCTAATACAGTTAATTGCCCCTTTTAGTCCACAGGGAAGTCCGAATGTCAAGAGCCAACCAGAGATGTCGGCTTCATCCTGAAGTCTGTGGAATCAGATTTGTTGCTCCCAGCCCTGGCCTGAGAGACCCAAGTATTGACATCTTACTAAATATTCCAAACAGCTTGAGAGTGGCTCGACTTAACGTTTTTGTCACACAGACATTTGCAAAAGCAGAGAGTTGCGAAAACTAACAAATTCGTAATACAAGAAATTGTATTTCTATTTTCTCTTCTTCTTAAAGGTTCTCCAAGCCTTAACTCCATTGACGGTTGTCTTTGGTTAATCCTGCAGACATCTTTGGCACCAGGGTTCAAGTTCTGGTTCATTTCAGAAGGCACGTCCGACGAGGACCGACGCGTTGTGCTCTTAGAGTGATTGGCCCTGAGGCTAATACAGTTAATTGCCCCTTTTAGTCCACAGGAAATATAATAATATAATTAAAAATAACCTATTTGGAATTGTACTATAACAAAATACTCCACCCATGTCATTTGTAGTAATGGCTGAGAAACGTTTTCAACCTGCACAGAGGACAGAGACAACAAAGTTTCTAACAAAACAGGCGTCTATGGTGACCAACCAAACACTATGGAAACAAACATTACTCGTGTCACATGATGCACATGTCAAGTCATCTCGCAATGTCCCAAACACATATTTTCATTAAAATATTGTTAAATTAACCACTTCTGGGAAAGTGGAAAAAAAAAAAATTTGAACACCAAAAGAAGAAAATAACAACAAGAGATCCAAATTGCTGGTTTTTCTTTTATGCTTTAAATCTAATTTAGAGGAAGTGAGTATTCTACATGTTTCTATTTTCTCTTCTTCTTAAAAGTTCTCCAAGCATTAACTCCATTGACGGTCGTCTTTGGTTAATCCTGCAGACATCTTTGGCACCAGGGTTCAAGTTCTGGTTCCTTTCAGAAGGCACGTCCGAGGAGTGATTGGCCCCGAGGCTAATACAGTTAATTGCCCCTTTTAGTCCACAGGGAAGTCCGAATGTCAAGAGCCAACCAGAGATGTCAGCTTCATCCTGAAGTCTGTGGAATCAGATTTGTTGCTCCCAGCCCTGGCCTGAGAGACCCAAGTATTGACATCTTACTAAATATTCCAAACAGCTTGAGAGTGGCTCGACTTAACGTTTTTGTCACACAGACATTTGCAAAAGCAGAGAGTTGCGAAAACTAACAAATTCCTAATTCAAGAAATTGTATAAGGCGAAATTAAGAACAGATAAAAAAAAAAATGTCCCTAAAGTATTTTTTTGGTTTCAAGTGTCGATACTTTTTTCTTTTTCTCAGTATTTTTCAGGTCTGACGTTAGTCGAGTTGTTTTGTCCACCACAGCACTGCTTGCATTCTGTCGCTGAATAAAAAGCTCTCATGTTGGCACGCAAGCTGCTGTTCGGAAAGGAAGAAACTCCTTAACAAATCGGCAACTGTGTGGTTTTATTGAAAAATTAAAATAGGCTCGCGAGAGGCCATACAATTCCGTGTTCAAGCCCTAATTTGACGCATTGTGTTGAACCTTTGCAAGTCTCCTTATCTGGCAGCATTCCTAATGCGGTTGGTGAAGGTGTTTACTGTGCGAGTGGCTTTTTTAAAAGAAATGCTTAAATGTTAAGGGTGCCCTTGTCGTATAAGAAGCAGTTCGATTTAAAAGTATTGTGTTATTTGGCTCATTTGTTTCCACTCTGCTTGGCATTTCTGATTAAAATGCTCTCTCGTCTTAATTGTTTTGCCACAACACTTGCTTCTAAGAAGGCTGCTTTGTAAAATGAATTCCAGTTACGTATTACCTCAGCAGACAACCATGATTAGACTGTAGGTCTACACAGCTGAAGAGAATAACTTAATAAAAGTTGGCAGGGAACTTGGACCAGGGACCTATGCAACTTAATAGAACATTAAAAAAAATACCACTGCCAACTATTAGGCCAGACTGGCATTCCATCATCAGTTGTTGGCTCCCATTTTACACCTCATGCTGGCATGAGAGCGTAAGTGCATCACTGTTTTGAAATTTTCAGATTTCATTTATCAGTGAATGGATTACTTTGTTTTTTATATCGCAGCATTTTAAGTGTAAAATTCTAATAACGTATAAATGCAAAGTTCAGCATGGCAATAAAGGCAAAAACAAATGAATATATTACATTATAATAACGTGAACTTGACGTAGGTGACCTGGAAATATCCATGTAAGGCTTATCTTGTATCTGTTTATAGGAAATAACACACATTAAAAAAAAAAATAAATAAAAAGAGACCATTCAGTCCTACCAGCACGTTTAGTTAGGTAACAGTTAAGCTTTTCCAAAATTTGCATTGCTTGACGACAACATGACTGCTGTTTAAACTTTGGCAACTGCCTAAAAACGTGTTTCCCAGAATTTGAAATACAAATTGTATGAAAAACTGTCTAATATTCTGCATAACCGCCCCGTTTTTGTTGCAAGTATTTGCACAGATCACTTAAGGCACTGTGTATTGTCGTGTTCAGGCTTCTTGTTTGCACAAAGGAGGCAGGTAGTAGAGAAATGGGCAAGGAGACCTTTATCTTGAGGCATGAAGGAGCAGTTTATGGGTTTTATATTCAGTATCAATTCAAATTCAATCAGACTTTATTGTTGTTGTGTTTTATTTATGTCACTAACCACTCAAGTCAATGCCAAATCCGGCACCCTCTGTAATGCTTGGGACAGAGACACATTTTTTTCCTCAATTTCCCCCCCTCTGCTGCACAGATTAAAGTTCCAAATCAAACAATTCAGACTTGTGATTAAAGGACATGTTGAAGACTTTCATTTAAGGGGATTTGCAGACGTTTCAATCACACAGGACCTTTTGTACATGCCTCTTACCCGCCATTTCAGGGAACCATAATGTTTAGGACAACTGGAGTCACAGGTGTTTGTGATTCCTCAGGTGCGTTTCATTATTTCATAAGACACCTTGGCTTGCTTCGCCCCTTTGGAGTCTGTAGCTGGCATTGTTCAACATGAGGACAAGAGCTGTGCCAATGAAAGTCAAAGAAGCCATCATGAGGCTGAAAACCAAGAATAAGACCATTAGAGAGACCTTAGGGTGACCGAAATCAACTTCTCTGGAATACCAAGAAGAAGAAAGAACACACTGGTGTGCTCAGTAATCACAAAGGGACTGGTGGGCCAAGGAAGACCTCCACTGCTAACAACAGCAGAATTCTCACTATGGTCAAGAAAAAGCCCCAAATGTCTGTCTGACAAACAGGGCGGAGTGGTGGCTCTGAGGCTGAGGATCTGTGTTGGTATCCAGAAGATTGCTGGTTCGAATCCCCTGTTAGGAAATGGGTTAGAATGAAAACCTGTGGATACTGCGGCCCTCCAGGCCTGGAGTTCGCCACCCCTGGATTAGATCCCGCCAGGTTTTGAAAAAGTTCTGCACGGATCCTCAAAGTGTAAATTTTATTTTTTCCAGTTTCAGATAGTAGATAACATCCGTTACTCACTGACTGACTGAGGTGAGTTAGGATTCTTCCAGTTGAGCAAGACAAGTCTACGTGCCAATAGTGTAGTAAAGTTGTCCTTTTTTACATTCTCATATACAAAGTATAGGGAAAGTACTGTAATCATCCAAAGATGTCGAGACTTTGATGAATCTCTAAGTTTTAAATCCTCCCTGACTTGTATTGGGAAAGTATTGTAATCGTCCAAAAAATTCCATTTTGAGATTCTGATGAATCTCAACGTTTTAGACCTCCCCGAGTCCAAAGGTACCAGTTTTGGAATTATGTCTGTGTGTGTGTGTGTGTGTGTGTGTGTATAAACACGATAACTTAAGTACGCTATCACTTTGGTGAACTACCGTATTTATTAGTGTACTACGCGCACATTTTTTTCCGAAAATTACCATTAGAAAATCAGGTGCGCGTCATATACAAGGAAATATAATTCTGTAATTTTTGCTTGGGCTTGATTGCTATCTCTCTCTCTCGCTCACTCGCACTCTCTTTCTCTCTCTAAACGCTTCCTAGACAATCACAACGCGCGTTGTATGCGGGGCAAAACGATTTTTTGCGATTTTCTTTGTAATAATTAGAGTGTGTGTTTTACACGAAGGCGCATGGTACACGAGTCAATACGGTAAATTTTGCATACAATGTATTAGGTACAAAACATAGATTTCTATCAACCTTCAAGTGATACTTTTATATCTTTTGTTCATGCAGCTGTCCATTTTATTCATCTTTACTTTTAGAATAATTGTTCAATGTATTATTAATTTGATTTGATTTGTAGTTGATGGTTCTTTATTGTACATAACATAAAAATCTAATCATTGTCTCCTCAAATATCCATCCCCATATCTGAGTATACAAGGCGGTCTAGGGGAGACCACTTTTGTAGATCCACACATCCATCTCAAGATTCTCATTTCAGCCACATCCAACTTTTTCATCTGTGCGCCCTTTACTGCCTACATCTCTGCTCCATAGTCATCCATCCATCATCCAACCCGCTATATCCTAACTACAGGGTCACAGGGGTCTGCTGGAGCCAATCCCAGCTAACACATCCATAATCATTGCTGGTTTTCACCTAAAACTCTTCTACAGTGGAGGATGAGATTTGGACACTACAGCATAACATTCAGCTGAAGTCTGGGGCTCTTGGACAGTTTTGGAACTCACAGAGGAAAAGGACCCAAACATGAGGAAATGTGCCACCTCCTTGACTGCATTATTCGGCTCTACTTATTTATGCGAGTCAGCCTTTTTCCGCATGAAGATTATTAAATCCAAATACTGCAGTGACCATAAATGTATTGACTTGTTATTGTGCCATAAAGGTTATTCAGTTATGCAAGGTACGACAACATATCATTTACGTATGAAGTATACTCGGTGTGTGTGTATATGTATGTATATATATATATATATATATATATACAATATATAATATACAGTAATCCCTCGCTATATCGCTTTGACTTTCGCGGCTTCACTCTATCGCCGATTTTAAATGTAAGCATATCTAAATATACATCACAGATTTTTCGCTGTTTCGCAGATTTCTGCAGACATTGGGTCTTTTAATTTATGCTACACGCTTCCTCAGTTTGTTTGCCCAGTTGATTTCATACAAGGGACGCTATTGGCGGATGGCTTAGAAGCTACCCAATCAGAGCACGTATTACATATTAACTAAAACTCCTCAATGCTATAAGATATGCATCCCGCGCGGAGCTTGATTGTTTGCTCGTCTCTGCCTCAATCTCACCCTCTCTGACATTCTCTGTGCCTGACGGAGGGGCTGTTTGCACAGAGGCTGTTTGCTTAAAAGATACTGACGCTCCTCTAAGAAATGCCGGCCGCTTTATCGCGGTGCTTCCAAAAACACACTTATTGATTTTTTTGATTGTTTGCTTTAATCTCGCGCTCTCTCTCTCTGAAATTCTCTGCTCCTGAAGAGAAGAAGATATATTTGCATTCTTTTAATTGTGAGAAAGAACTGTCATCTCTGTCTTGTCATGGAGCACAGTTTAAACTTTTGACTAAAATGTGTTATTTCATGTCTAGAGGACTCTAATAATGTTAACAGTGTGGGAGAGTTTCTAAGGGCTTAAAATATATACAAATAACAATACAAACATATGGTTTCTACTTCGCGGATTTTCATCTGTCGCGGGCAGTTCTGGAATACAGCCCCGGCGATCGAGGAGGGATTACTGTATATACACTGTGAGTGGAAAAAAAACACACCAAAATGTTTTTCATCACATCTTCAACAATAGTCGGCCGATTTTGATAAAATTTGGAACATTGTATAAACTTGTGTCAAAGCAGTATAAGATCTTACTTATTTATAAATTTGGTTGCCATGGATACGCGTGACAGAGACGATAAAGTTTGTAAACAAGTTTGACCCTTTGCTAAATTTGCAAATAAAAATGGGTTTCAGTACAGAAGACCGAAACACGAAGACTTAAGTTCAATAAGCTAGTGCAGCGATGTTGTTTGTTTGATGTGAGTAATTAATACAACTGTTGTTGGAAAACATATTACATACACTTTGTATCAAACATCAAGTAAATCAGCCGACTATTGTTGAAGATGTGATGAAAAACATTTTGGTGTGTTTTTTTTCCACTCACAGTGTGTGTATATATATATATATATATATATATATATATATATATATATATATATATATATATATATATATATATATATATATAGCATTTTAATGTAGTTAGATCATTTCGACCTGGTCATTTTAAAGGTAGCTCACAAGCCGAAAAAGTGTGGGCACCCCTGCTTTAGGGTATTTGGCTGGCCTCACACCTTCACTACTTATGGGGTCACATGGGCTACAGACTGGCAGCTATGTGTGTTCTTTTGTACACTGATGCTGGGTGTGTTATTGGTCATGAAGGCTAAATGACATGATGTTCTGATAGCCAGTATAAACTCACCTGCACAGTCATAAAGGATTATTGGTTTCTTATATTAGGTTAGTCTCGCTGAAGCCAGACATACAGTATAATGCAGCCCTACCACCTGCCCTTCAGAACAGGTCATCCACCTGAAGCTAAACATGTTCAGGCCCAGCCAGTACATGGATGGGAGACCATCTAGGAAAAGCTTGGGTTGCTGTTGGAAGAGGTGATGGTGAGGGCGGGCAGCAGGTGGTGCTTGTGTCTGTGTGTGGATCTCAATGCTCCAGTGCAGTGATGGGGACACTGTGTTGTATAAATGGTACCCTCCTTCAAATGAGGTCCTGAATATCTCTTAGTCATTAAAGATCCATGGCCATCCTTCATAAAAAATAGGGTTGTATCCAGATGACCAACCTAAATTGCCCACCAGGGCCTAGTCATTCTGGCTCCCTAATCATCTCCTGTATCTAATTGGTTATCTCTCTCACCACTTCACCACTTAACAGCTAATGTGTGATGAGCGTACCGGCGCAAAAAATGGCTGCCATTGCATCATCCAGGTGGGTGCTACACATTAGTGATAGTGAGAAAAGTGCTGTATAAATGTAAAGAACTATATGCCTGGAGATGACCATAAGTGAATTTTGTTTAAAAGCGGGTGGGAACAAGTAGACATCTCACGGAGTGGCACATCTCTAACCCAATCCAATGCCTCATGAAGGTGGCACACGAAGTAGAGGTGGGGATTTTGAACTGTAAAGATCAGAGGTGCTCTGTGTTGGTCCGGTTGGCTCGCAGTCCTGGTACCGTCGACAGCATATCTGAGGATGAGCCGGGCACATCATGGCACACACAGTCGTCAAGGGTAGGTGCAAGTGCTTCAGTGCTTTATTTCCAAACAATCCAGTGCAAAATAGTGCAGTGCCTTAGTAGATACTGTAAATGATCCAGTATAAAACTGAAGGTTAAAAAGTTAAATCAATAACAATAAATATATTTTTTACAAACAAGGTTAATATATCTCATCATTACGTTGGGGAATGTCAAATGCATTTGTATGTCGACATGTTGCTTCACCACATCAACCATTCATCAGACACAGAAGCAGGCACATCGATCCCGTAGGATCCTCAAGACAGCTTTCTGTCACATTTAGATAGTAAGCAGAGACTCTGACGTCGCATTCCAACTTCACAGTGCGCCCCCTGACTTTTCGGTGGTACTGCAACTCGTACACATGTCGGGTTAATTTCTGAGGACCTGCTCAGAGGATGCGTCAAATGAACGCTGGGAACGCATGGCAGCCACTGTGTGTTGTGTATGCATTCTGAGCGTGAAGTATAAATGAGCCCTAACTCTATGAAAAGCCCGAGTCAGGGGATGGAGGCAACAAAATCTCCAAGTTGCTCAATATCCAGTTAAATCAATCATGAAGAAACGGAAACAGTATGGCACATCGTTAAATCTGCTAGAGCAGACCGCTATTAAAATTAATTCAAAACAGGACACTGATTAAGAAAAGGGTTAGAATGAAAACCTGCAGGAAAAGTGAGATGAGAAAAAACTGAAGATGATTAGTGAGAGAGGCCACCAAGAGACCTCTGTGAACTCTGAAGGAGTCACAAGCTACAGTGGATGACATTGTTGGGACTGTGCATGCAACGGGTGCAACGTCACATTTCTTTGCCTAACAGTAACCGTTGTTAACCCGGTGCTTTACCAGTCACAGCTTTATGGGAGAGTGACAAAGAGAAAAAGAGCAGAGAAGTTGGCTGGAAGAAGGCTTTTATGATGTGGAGAGACTAAAATCAAGCATGTGGAGCATACTATCAAAAAACACACCGCATTGAGCATCATGCTGTCAGATGCTTTTTGGCTGCAGATCCTGGAACGCTTGTGAGGATCAGATGAATGCATCAAAATACAAGGAAAATCTGATGCAGTCTGCAAGAAACCTGCAACTTAGGAGAAGATTTGTTTTTAAGCAAGACATCAACCCCAAGCTTAAATCCAAAGCCATATAGGAATGGTTATTACAGAAGCAACGCCAGTGTCATGGAGTGGCCAAGTCAGAGTGCAGCTCGCAATTCAATTGAAAATGTACAACTGCACTTACTGGCTGTTCACCCACAATCACCAGGACACCTGACTAGAGGCTGAGCAGATTTGTAAAGAAGAAAGTGAACAATAGCAAAGCTGATAGAGAGTGACCTGGGCACACACACTGAAGGCTGTCATGGCTACCATTTACTAAATTCTGACTTGAAGGGCGGGAATTCTTCTGCAAACAATTATTATTTTGTGTTTTGCATTTCTAAATAATTTAAACTACTTTGCCGAGGTAGGACTTAATTTTGTTCAGCGTCAAAAAAGCCAACTTTTATAATTTTCAGTGATTCAATGCACTTATAACAATACAATATGCACACTACCAGGGAGTTGAATACTTTTCATAGACACATTGTATATACAACAGTCTTTAAAATGCCAGAAATATCTTTAAAATTTCAAATGTCATAGCAATTGAATAATTCAGTTTTTTATCCACTTTAATAAATTTAAAGTGTATCTGTGTGTCTATCTTGTTGCTATGTTTCTGTCATTCCAACAGATGGCACATCACAAATATTAACACTGCTTTTATGAATCCCATAAAATAGCATATAACAAAGACATATGTATTGCATTTGTCATTCCAGCAGTTGGTGCATCACAAATATTTCTAGTAATGAAATGCATTGTGTTTGTCATTTCAATAGATGGTGCCTCACAACCATTTGTAGTAATGAAATGTATTGCTTTTGTCATTCCAACAGGTGGCACATCACAAACATTTGTAGTAGTAAAGTCAATTGCATGTGTCATTCCACTAGGTAGTGCAAACATTTAACTGCTTTTACAAATCCCATACCAAATGCCATATAATAGAGACATATGTATTATATTTGTATTCCAACAGATGGCACATCACAGACTTTGTAGCAAGAATTGTTGCATTTTTCATTGCAATAAATGGCACCTAGCAAACATGGAGTAATAAAAACATTGCATGTGTCATTCCAATAGATGGCGCATCAGAAACATATTTTTAGTAATTAAATGCATTACGTTTGTTATTCCAACAGATGACGCATCACAGATATCAATTTAGCATAATTTAGCATATAACAGAGACATGTGTTGCATTTATAATTCCAACAGATGGCACATCAGAAACATTTGTAGTAATGCATTGCATTCGTCATTTCAACAGATGGAACATCATAAACATTAAAAGTGCTTTTACAAATACCATACCAAATGGCCTATAGCAGAGACATATTCATTGTTTGTCATTCTAACAGATGGCGCATCACTAACATTTTTAATAATAAAATGCATTCAATTTGTAATTCCAATAGATGGCACATCACAAACTTTAACACTGCCTTTATGAATCCCATACCAAGCGGCATATGACTGAGACAGACACATTACAAGGTAGCTGCAAACGTTAACACTGAGATCTATTTTGGTATTTGGTACATTTTGATTACTGAAGATTTCAACCCATCCTGGACAGTTAACGCAGCTACTTCAACTTTGTCTGATTTCTGTATCTCTTCTCATTTTAACTGATGGCACCTCATAAACATGTTTAGTAGTAAAATGCATTATGTTTATCATCCAAAAAAGGTGGCTCATCACAAACATCAATGCTGCTTTTATTAATCCCATACCAAATGGCATATGACAGAGACAAACGCATTGCATGGTAAACTGCAAACGTTAACGGTGAGATCTGCGTTAATCACTTAAATTTCAACCCATCTTTGTTGGGTAGCACAGCCAGTTTTTGATAAATTTTCAAAACTTTCTAAACTCCTGTGTTTGTATTGTCATTCTGGGATACTGAATGTATCTTGATGATGGGGGTGGAGGGGGAAAGGAATTGAAACCATTCTAGCTTAAGGCTGGTACATGTGTAAACAGTGAAGGGGTCTGAATTATGATTTGCTTGACCCTATTGTGGCTTGATGATTTAAGTGCCAATCCTGAGTTAATTTCAGTAGCTTTTCCTTTTTTTTTTTTTTAAATCACTACACTCGCCACCCTACGCCTTTGTAGCCTACAAGTGTTACGCATTACTTTCTGTTTTCATTTGGTTAAAAAAAATAAATAAAATGTGAGCCCAATAAGTGAAACCGAGTATGAGACATAGTAACTTTATTAAGGAGGATCATTTTTCATCTCTCTGGCAGCGCTGCTTTTTGGGGCATCTGAGTTCACCTCCGCGGATAGATTTGAGAATGGCGTCTCATTCCTCCTGTAGACACATGCCAGGCGTGCATTCCGTGCATAGCTTGTGGTGCACTTTATCCATCAGCATTTCACATAACCGTCGATCTCCCTCACATCTTTCATACTGTATGTACCTTGCATACCGTCAAGCCCCACAGCTGTGTTTTCATCTGACATTGGACAAAAAAGCCCTTAGCGGATTCTCTTGGCTCAGGACAGGCTTCCATATTTTCATCCGGCTGCTGTTTTTTTTTTTTTTTCTCTCTCTTTCTGAATGTCATTCCATATTAAAATGTTGGATAAATATCTTTTGCTGTGGATTATCACTAACTGCACACATTTAAAGTAAGGGAGCTATAAAGGCCTTTTTTATTTATTTATTTTTTCTAGTTTTCCTAGTGCCCCCCACCCTCGGCTTCCTCCACCAACACACACACACACACACAGACCGCCAAAAATGGTGTAACACAACAGGCACACTGTAATTTACATGGCTCCATACTCAACATGTTATAATACATATTATCTTTGAAGGATAGACCAATGGTGCACCATAACCTGTCATTATATTTTGGCAGTATAGACAAACTGGAGTCTGCTTCTAAAAGAAAAAGAAGAAGGAAAAAAAGCGAGCCGCTAGAACAAACACGGGTTATTTTTGTAGTGCAGCGCTCCTCCCCGCCGAGGTATGTCAGTCAGGGTGGGCTGGAGGAGAACTTGCATGGCTGGCTCAGCAGCCACTTGTGAGGACTGTTCTCGTCATGGGGTTTTTATACTTAAAGGAAAATGTAAAAGACAATTTTAAATCTGTCTTAACATTTTTTGTGTTTGTGTGTTGGGTGCATTCACCCCACAATAGACTTTCAGCCATACCACCCGCACGTCCACCTGAAGCTAAGCATGTTCAGGCCCTGCCAGTACAGTGGAACCTCGGTTCATGAACGTCTCTGAACACGTACAAATCGGTTTACGTCCAAAAAGTTCGCCAAACTTTTGCATCTGTTCACGACCACAGACTCGGTATATGGACAAGCCAGTTTCCCTTTCGGTTTTTGCGTGCCGATGATTTCCGCACATGTTCAGTCTCTCCCTGTGCATTCCCTGTGCAGCAAGAGTGAGAGAGAGACACACACAGACACCGACACGAGAGAGAGACACCCAATGACACGAGAGAGAGACACCCAACGACACGAGAGAGAGACAGACACCAACACGAGAGATAGACAGACACCGACAGACATGAGAGATAGAGAGACACAGACAGACACACACTAGAGACACAGACAGACACACACTAGAGACACAGACAGACACACACTAGAGACACAGACAGACAGACACGAGAGAGAGAGACAGACAGACGGACACACACTAGAGACAGACAGACACGAGAGAGAGAGAGACAGACACGAGAGACAGACAGAGTGACAGACAGAGTGACAGACAGACACAGACACGAGAGAGAGACGGCTGGGCGCATAAGGCTGAGAAGGCAGTTAAAGAGTACGCCGGGCTTGTTTTTAAAGAGACTGCTTCGAGCATTGTTTTAACCTTGTTGTATTTAATGAAGACTTTTTTCTATTGGAGTTTAACCTTAACTTCACTTCTGTTTACAGCGATCAGTTCGTAGTTGTTACTTTTCTTGGTGGTATACTAAATTATGGATTTTTCAAATGTTCATTTTTTCCCCTGTGCTTAAAACTCATTAAAAAAAAGTGTTTTTAGCAAGCGGGTCATAAGGCTATAGTGCAAACTCTTGCAGTGTTAGTTTTCTCTGTTGTTCAAGGTTTTCTCAGGGTTATTCAATGTTTTTACATTTAGTTTACTATTACACTGTGCGTTCTATGGTATAATTAACTATATTTGTGCTTAAAAATCTTTAAAAATATATATATTTACATACAGTTCATACGGTCTATAATGGATTAATTGTATTTACATACAATCCTATGGGGGAAATTGGTCGTAACCCAATTTGGTCATGAACCGAAGTAGAGTTTTGGAACGAATTATGGTCGTGAATCGAGGTTCCACTGTACTTGATTGGGAGACCATTTAGGAAAAGCTGGAGGTGTTGGTAAGTCCAGCAGAGGGCACTTACCCAACGGTGTGAACGTGGATCCCAATGCCCCCTGTGCAGTGATGGGGACACTGAGCTGTACAAATGACACTGTCCTCCAGATGAGATGTTATATAGGGTTCATGACTCTCTGTGGTCAGAAAAGATCCTTGGGCAACTCTATGACAAGAAAAGGGTGTATCCCGATGTCCACCATGGCCTAATCTTTCTGGTCCCCTAATTATCCCTTGTCTCTACTTTGCTATCTCTCTCTCTCACTCCATCACCACCTAACAGTTAATGTGTGGTAAGTGTAACTGGCACAAAAATGGCTGCCCTTGCATCATCCACTTACTGTGCAAACGCTCTCTGAGCAGTGAGAAAAGTGCTGTATAAATGTAAAGAATTAAATCAGAAGAGGTTGGATAAACAGGTTTGAAGGATGGATGGATGGATGGATGCACTTTGTTTAACACTGTGGGGTCCACAGAGGTTTTTCAAAGTTCAGCCAAGGCTACAAGAAGATCTCTTGCAAAGTGGTCTGAATTAATTTGAAATATCAGGTCAGGTCAGATTAAGGAGAATGCACTGGTACAGCACATGGCTGCACCCACCACACGAAGAAACAGCTGGGCATCCTGGTTGGCAATAGGCAGACACACGGTCCAGTCCCACCATCTGGAAATGACTCGCTATCTGTCGCAGCCAGATGTTATGTGGGCATCCCTTTAGCCGGGTCCAGCCACTCAGGTCCTCAACAATGAGGGTCCTGTGAGCTGATCACCCTTGGGGAATCGCACCACATGGCCATAATCCCGTAACTGGTCACGTGCCTCATTGGGGACTCCGTGAGCAACACAAAGTTAAACCAGCGGACCCCAAGGATTCTCTGAAGAGACACCAAAGAAGGAGTCCAGTCTTCATCGCAGGTCACTGGATAGCATCCATGTCTCACAAACAGGGAGCACCAGGACTGTAAAGACTTGGACCTTCGTCCTTTTGCAGAGATGTCAGGAGCGCCACACACCCCTTTCCAGCGACCTCAGAAGCTCCATCCCTGGAAGAGTCAAAACCGTCGGAGAGCCAATATGGGATGAGAACTGGTGTGGTGCTGAGGCGTCTCCTGATGCATGGTACCACTTGGGTCCCAATTTGAAGCGGGTAGGCACTTGGAACGTCTTGTCTTGAATTAGAAATATAACACAAAATGATTGATTTTACTGTTTTACATTTGTAATTCATTTAGACCACTTTGCAGAGGTCCGGTATCTCTTTTGACTTTAAAGAGTCTTTTTCTGAATCATTAGAACACTGTAGACGAGAGCAGGCCATTCAGCCCAACAAAGCTCGCCAGTCCTATCCACTTATTTTTTCTAAAATAACATCAAGTCGAGTTTTGAAAGTCCCTAACGTCTTACTGTCCTCCACACTACTTGCTCGCTTATTCCAAGTGTCTTTCGTTCTTTGTGTAAAGAAAAACTTCCTAATGTTTGTGCGCAATTTACCCTTAACAAGTCTCCAACTGTGTCCCCGTGTTCTTGATGAACTCATTTTAAAATAACAGTCTCGATCCACTGGACTAATTCCCTTCATAATTTTAAACACTTCAATCACGTCACCTCTTAATCTTCTTTTGCTTAAACTGTAAAGGCTCAGCTCTTTTAATCTTTCCTCATAATTCAAACCCCACAGCCCCGTAATCAGCCTAGTCGCTTTACTCTGGACCTTTTCTTGTGCTGTTATGTCTTTATGGAGATCAAAACGTCACCCAGTACTCCAGATGAGGCCTCACCCTTGTCTTATAAAGACCTGAGCAGAACCTCCTGCGACTTGTACTGCACACGTCAAGGCGCTATATAGCCTGACATTCTGTTAGCCTTCTTAATGGCTTCTGAACACTGTCGGGAAATTGATAGCTTAGAGTCCACTATGACTCCTAAATTCTTCTCATAAGGTGGACTCTCGATTTTCCGACCGCCCATTGTGTATTCAAACCTAATATTTTTACTTCCTATATGTAATTCTAATTTACTGACATTACATTTCAGCTGTCACAAATCTGCCCAAGCCTGTATGCTATCCAAGTCCTTCTGTAATGATACAACGGATTTCAAATTATCTGCTAATCCACCTATCTTGGTATCATCTGCAAACTTAACCAGCTTGCTACTTATATTCCTGTCTAAATCATTTGTATGTATGTATATATACATATGTGTGTATGTATGTATATATATATATATATATATATATATATATAATATGTGTGTATGTATGTATATATATATATATAATATGTGTGTATGTATATATATACTGTGTATATATATATATATATATATATATATATACTGTATATAGATATATCCTTCTATATAAAAGCGGTCAGGATTGTCCTTCTGTCCCGTGAGTGCTACGCAGGCGTGGAGTTTCACACACGCCCCGCCCATTTTTGCAATGCACGATGGGATTTGTAGTTTCGTTTTTCCAGGTAAAAGATGATTTTCTACTCCAGACTGTGTGATATCTTCTTCTTTCTTACTATATAAAAGCGGTCGGGATTGTCCTTCCGTCCCGTGAGTGGAAAGCGTAGCTGTATTCCGCTTATCACAGACTTACTACTTGCAGCTTGAGGTACAAAGCGACAGGATGTGAGCAGAGTTCTGGTGCTCCCATCGTTCCCTTGCTTTTGTGCGCCATGCGCTGGAAAAATAGACAAAATGATGTCTCTGGAAATAATTAATGTTGATGGAGTACAAATGCCTCACCGCGTAGTAAATATCAAGGGGGTTCAAAAGGGCGACCTCAATATAGAAAAAAAGTTTAAATTTCATCACAAAAATAACAGAAACTACGAGTATTAAAGTAATACTGCTCAAATGCAATATAACCAAATTAATGAGTTTGTATAAAATATCAAATTGATCTACATATTGAATTGCCTTAAGAAGTGGTGAACTTAAAAGGTGGGTCATCCTAGTGTGTGTGTATATATATATATATATATATATATATATATATATATATATATATATATTAAAAATAGCAGCGGTCCTAGCAGTGACCCCTGTGGAACACCCCTCTTAACATCAGCCAGTTCTGATGAGGTTCCTCGCACCATCACCCTTTGTTGATTTAGTGTCTGTCAAAAATTGACAAAAAAAAAAGGTTGTATAAAGTAAAATGTTCTAAAAAGGCACTATAAAGTGATATTGATGTGTTATGTAGCTGATTTTATTGCCTGCTCAGTATTGGGTTTATATTTGTATTAAAGCACCATATGGTCGCGTTCTTTGTAAAAGACACTGCATAAATGAAATACTGATTCAGAACAAAATGTCACTTTTGGTGTTTGTATCTTTCTTCAAGTCCTTAATGTTCTCTTGCCTGTATAGGCCGGTGTGTTGCCATCACTGTCAAGTGTCCCTCATCTGAAAACCCAGAGGCAAAACCCCATCTGATGTGCCGTGAATTGATTCCATTAAATGTGCACATCTCTGGTGCAGCACAGTCGGCCTTTCCCCCTCATGTGTTTGGGTTTCAAATGGCGCCATCTGCTGTTTAGAATCCTGCAGTACCGGACTACCCTGCTAGAATTCTAACTTTTCTTGGGGATTTGATTCTCCTTTGGCTTCCAGCACACTTTCTGCAGCGAGCGCTCTTTGCCATGCTAATGATAGTCGGCCTAATTTTAGCAGGCCGCTCGTCTTTTGATTTGCGAGGGAAACAACCGCATTCAGCCTCCTGGCAAGGAAGTCGACGGCAGGGAGATCAAACGGCCACAGAAGTAACAAAAAGGTTTCTTTTGTTTAAAGGAAGATGAATCATGGGGAATATAAAAGTCTGAATTAGCATAAGCCAGCCCAATTCATAAGAAATGTAATGATTTAGATAATAAACAAAGAGTTTTGTCTAATATTTGAAAGATTGGTTCAATTTTAAGTGTTTAAACTCTAAATATTCTCAATTATGATAGAAATGTACTATTTTTCAGCCTAATATCAAGTCAAGTTAATTTTATTTATAGAGCACATTTAAAACAACAAAAGTTGACCAAAGTGCTATGCAGTTTCCATAAATACCCTAGTAAATATATAGATACAGTAAATAAATACACCAAAATAATTAAATAAATTTAAAAAACAGTACTCTCACACAAGTTTAAAAATTCAAACGTGCCCAAAGTTGAGCCGTGGAGAAATGAAGCAAAATATCATAAACAATAGGAGGGAACCCCCAAAAAGCTCCATGTTTTGCATAAGTAAATTGTCCCTAGTGTGTGCTTGGTGTGTGTGTGTGTGCGCCCTGTGGTGGGTTGGTGCCCTGCCTGGGGTTTGTTTCCTGCCTTGTGCCCTGTGTTGGCTGGGATTGGCTCCAGCAGACCCCCGTGACCCTGTAGTTAGGATATACAGTAGCGGGGTGGATAATGGATGGATGGATGAAAGAAAAAAAAAAGTGAAGTGATTTCATGGCGTTTATGAGGAATTCTTAGACGCGGAAAAAGCTGTTGATATCACTATATTGCCAAACGTATTGGGACCTCCCAACTCCAAATTATTGAATTCAGGAGTCTTAATCACTTCCATGGCCACAGATGTATAAACTCGAGCCCCTCGGCATGCAGACTGCTGGCTTCTTCAAACATTTGTGACAGACTGGGTCGCTCTCAGGAGCTCAGTGAATTCAAGCGTGGCACCGTGATAGGACGCCACCTGTGCAATAAGTATATTCGTGACATTTCCTCGCTACTAAATATTCCACGGTCTGCTGTTAGTGGTATTATAACAAAGTGGAGACAATTGAGAACAACAGCAACTCCGCCATGAAGTGGTAGGCCACATAAAATCACAGAGCGGGCACAGCGCATGCTGAGGTGTGCAGAAGTCGCCAGCTTTCTGCAGAATCGATAGCTACAGACCACCAAAAGCTCAAGAACAGTGCAGTGTAGAGAGAGAGAGCTTCATGGGATGGGTCTCCATGGCCAAGCAGCTGCAGCCAAGCCTGACATCACCAAGTACAATGCAAAGCATCGGATGCAGTGCTGTAAAGCCCACCAGACACCACAGGACTCGAGAGCAGAGCAGACGTGTCCCCTGGAGTGACAAATTTGAATTTCTTTGTATCAGTATACTGTTGCTGGATTATGTGAATTTCCCCTTGGGATTAATAAAGTATCTATCTATCTATCTATCTATCTATCTATCTATCTATCTATCTATCTATCTATCTATCTATCTATCTATCTATCTATCTATCTATCTATCTATCTATCTATCTATCTATCTATCTATCTATCTATCTATCTATCTATCTATCTATCTATCTATCTATCTATCTATCTATCTATCTATCTATCTCATTCACACAATCTGATGGACGAGTCTGGCCTGGAGAACGGCACTCACCTGACTGCATTGTGCCAAGTTGAAAGTTTGGTGGAGGGGGGATTATGGTGTGGAGTTGTTTTTCAGGGGTGGGCCTTTTAGTTCCAGTGAAAGGAACTCTTAATGCTTCAGCATACAAAGCCATTTTGGACAATTTCAGGCTCCCAATTTTGTGGGAACAGTTTGGGGATGGCAACAGGACTGGGCACACACCAGTGCACAAAGCAAGGTCTATAAAGAAATGGAGGAGCGAGTTTGGTGGGGAAGAACTTGAGTGGCCTGCACAGAGAGAGGCCTGACCTCAACCCGACAGAACACCTTTAGGATGAATTCGAGCGGAGACAGTGAGCGAGCCAGGCCTTCTCATCCAACATCAGGGGGGCCTGACCTCACGAATTCCCATAAACACACTCCAACACCTCGTGGAAAGCCTTCCCAGAAGAGCTGAAGCTGTTGGAGCTGCAAAGCGTGGGCCAACTCCATATTCAGGCCCATGTATTAAGAATGGGATGTCATTAAAGTAAAGGCAGGCGTCTCAATACTTTTGGCAATAGAGTGTATAAACACAGAGGGGCAATATATTCAAAACAATGCACCTTAGTAATCCAGTTTCTTTCTTTGTTTGATTGTTAGTTACTACCAGCATCTAATCATGTCACTTACAGTAATTTGCCTGTTTTAGAATTCCTACACTAAAATATTTGAAAGTAAACTTTGGAGGTTTAGGCTTAATTTTCTGTTGGGCAATATTGTCATTCTGGTTGCAGGAACCTTCTACTTCAGCAAGCCGATTCATTGATTGCCCATCATTCCTGGGTCTAGCTATTGATTGTCTAGTTCAGGATTGTGAGGAGCCGAGGTGCAAGGCAGAAACCTGTCCTGAAGAGGGCGCCAGTCCATCACAGTGTAATTGGTAACATAGCCTGACTGAGTTTATTTACAGAAGGCACAAGCCAAGTGAACATCTTAAAGCAACGGAAGGCATAACACAATCAGGCCTGCGTCTGTCTCAAGACACCCTGAAATTTGATCTCTTGATTGTGCCTCTGTGGAACCTAAACGTTTCCCTGGATTTAACTGAAGTGTATGGTGACATTCAAATGAAGATGGAGAAAATGTTAATTCCACTTAGAAATGCATTGCTGCTGGTTAATGCTGTCGTGTTAGACAATCCTGATTTGAAATTAAAATAATAGATGAGTGATCCAAAATTGGAAAAGGTCTAAAGTTGCACTGAAAGGAAGGTACTCCTAATGGCTTGAACCCGATTAAGCCATTCCTGTTAAGGGATAAACTGAAGAGATATGCAGGGGGATGAGTCTGTGTCCTGGATAATGGACTATCGGTCGGGCACCACAAGGAACAGGCCTGTCTGCTTTACTCTTCGCTGTGCACACCTCACACTACAAATATAACAGCACGTCAGGTCACTTGTAGACATTCTCAGATGATTCTGCACTTACGGGGGTTTATTGAGAAGAAGGGGGTGTGAGACAGAAGGATGGAGTCAGAGGGAGAACTTTGTTTCTTGTTACCAAATGATTTGTTTGCAACTTAACATCAGCAACACCAAGGAACTGCTTATTGATTTTCACCACAAGAAAGGACCTCTATGCCTTGGCCTCTGTTCAGGGAGTAGATATAGAGGTCGTGCGTTCCTACGAGTACTTGGGGGTCCACATCACTGACAGGTTTCACTGGTCTCATAACACAGAAGACCTATAGAAGAACGAACAGAGCAGGCACTTCTTCCTTAGGGTTCTGCTTTCTTTATATGTGGGAGGTGAAATCCTTCACATCTTCTGTAATTCTGTGATGGCCAGTGTGGTGTGCTGGGCACCCTAGTTCAACACGTTGATTAAAAGAACAGGCTCAGTTATGGGACATTCTCGTAACCCCTGAAGGTAGTCTCAAAGGGGACAATGAAGACAAAACTGACTGCCATTATGAATAATGCTGCACATCCTCTCTCTGATACACCAGCATTGAGGACTTTAAGCAAACAAATTCTTCAGTAGAAGTGTGTCAAGAAATGCTATGGGGGCTCCATTATACCAACAGCAATATGCTGGTATAGTGCCTGACTGAGACTTCCAAGGCAGACATTATCTTTCATTGTAGTCATTTTGATGTATGTTCAAAACATATTTGTTATGTGTGTATGTGTATATATATATATATATATATATATATATATATATATATATATATATATATATATATATATATATATATATCAATATATCAATATATCAATTATGTATTTATTTAAAGGGCTTCTATAAAAAGCTAAATTTCCCCCTGGGGACAAATAAAGTTCTATCTATCTGTCTGTCTGTTATCTAGTGCCTTTCATATCTATCTATCTATCTATCTATCTATCTATCTATCTATCTATCTATCTATCTATCTATCTGTTATATAGTGCCTTTCAAATCTATCTATCTCTATCTATCTATCTCTCTGTTATATAGTGCCTTTCATATCTATCTATCTATCTATCTATATCTATCTCTCTCTCTGTTATATAGTGCCTTTCATATCTATCTATCTAAGCACTTTGAGCTGTATTATTTGTATGAAAATGTGCTATATAAATAAATGTTGTTCTGTCTGTTTTATAGTCTCTTTCATAACTATCTTATCTATTATATAGTGCCTTTCATGTCTATCTATTTATCTATGCTATATTATTGCCTTTCATATCTATCCATCTGTTTTATAGTGCCTTTGATATCTATCTATTTATCTGTTGTATAGTGCCTTTTATATCTATCTATTATATAGTGCCTTTCATATCTATCTATCATATACAGGGTGGTTCAGATCTATTTATGCAATTATGAAAAACCCATCACACCCGCTGTTCGACTGACAACCATCTTCCCGCCATTTTGGAATGCAGGGCAGGTGCTGCCATCTATCGGCAACAAAAAGAATTTTTTGTGAATTCTCTAATAAATTTAAGATAGTGTAATTAAAATTGCATAATTAGATCTGGACCGCCCTATAGATATCTATCTATCTATCTATCTGTTATATAGTGCCTTTTCTATCTATCTATCGTTCTTCTTCTTCTTACTACTATGGCAGTTCATCCAGATGTTCGTCCATTCTTCAAACCTCTTGTTCCTTTAAAGTGTCATGGGGCGCTGAAGGTTAAATCCTAATTTGCCAGAGATATGAAAGGAGTGAACTGTGCCTTAGATGCGAGTGTATTGCAGGACACCCTTGCCCCTGCTCGAGCGTACTCATACTAGGCCAATTTAGAATCGCCAGTCATGTCTTTGGGATGAAACAGAAAACCAGAGTACAAGAATGTTTAAGCAAGCGGAGATTAAAAGGTGGCATGAACGAAGTGTTTAAAATCATGAAAGAAATTATACAGTGGACCCAGCTATAATTTTTTTTTCTTCATTAATGATTTTGCATAAATCTTTCAAAGTTTTTCTTCTCACAAAGAATCGTAGACACATGGACTAAATTACCAAGTAGAGTGGTAGAGAGGAGGATGTCAGGGACCTTCAGATTTCAACTTATAACATTTTAAACCTTCTCAGTGAATTACGATAAACAGCCTTGTTGGACTAAAGGGCCTGTGCTTGTCAGTGCTGTCCAAATGTTTTAACGCATTTCGGCTCCTCACATTTGGTGACGAGGTTTGGATGCTGCTGTTGTAATGTGGCACATCTATCCAACCCGCTATTTGCAGTACATAATGAAAGTAGTATTAGACTTCAGATGTCCTTTTGCCGGTGGTACACTTCATCTGGTATTTGTCATTCTTAGATTTTTTGTTTTTAATTTGAGATTTGTAATTGAGTTTGCACTATTAAACACTTGATGTATTGTTTTTAAATGGTTTGATTATTTTCTGAAGACTCTGAATTCCATTTTAAGGGTTAGGTGTGTTGCTTATCATCAGGAACTACCTAATTTTAGCAAAAGGGGACATGATTGAGGTGTTTAAATTATGATAGGAATCAGTCCCGTCAGTTGGAAACTTGTTAAGAGTAAATTTCGCAAAAACATTAAGAAGTTTGTCTTCACACAGAGAACCACAGACACAAGGAATAAGCGAGCAAGTGGTATGGAAGACAGTAGGACTTTAGGGGCCTTCAAAACTCGACTTGATGTTATTTCAGAAGAATTAAGTGGATGAGGCTGGCGAGCTTTGTTGAGTCGAATGGCCTGTTCTCGTCCAGACTGTCCTAATGTTCTAACTCTGGGGTTGAATGCCCGTCCATTTGCAGACCAGACTCATTCACTCATCCACACACTCCGTGACATCAGGGCCATTTTGTTTTCATCTTCGTAAAGTGATTGGTGATTCCATAGTAGCTGAAGAAAATCCCTGGGGACATAAGGGAACCCCACATTGTGACCAGACTGAGATTGGAAGCGCCACTGTTCCACCATGCTGTTTGCTCTTAATATTGTATTATCATCAGATGTTGAGAAACTGGCCATCTTTATGTTTGACCTCTCTGTTTTCATTAGGGTTTGCATTTGTTATAATGAGATCCATCGTGAAAACTTAATGGAGACTAACAACCATCTGTTTTCGAATGTTTGAGGCAATGATTTGTTGTTTATCAGGCAGTTGATCAAAACCACTAAAATCTGAATACTTTTTCCACCAAGAAGAAAATGTGTCCAAAATGAAAACAGAAAAGCACCCTAAGCCTTCATTTTGTTTTTGTGAGTCGTCACATGTGATAAGGATTATGTTGGGCCAACGGGAAAGCAAAGTCAGAAATTTCATGTACTGTGCTGTGAATGCCCTTCCTAGTCAGAGCTCCCGCTTGGACAATTTGGAGAATTTCCCTGATGTAACGCTGACCTTTCACCTCAGTCAATTGTATAAAATAGAAATTATAAACAGGTCAGCCAGAAATGGCATTTTTGTGGTCAAGTTGCATTTTGAATTACAGGAGTACAGCTTTAATACTTTTGGTCTGCTCATTATTTGCACAAAAAAAAAAATACAGTGGATTTTTTATTGAATTTATTAAAAGCATACAACATTCCATACAATCAAGTCGAACTTAACAAAACTAAAATCAAATCAACCCAATCCCATGAGAAAGAGAGGAAGGCCAACAACCAGAGCAAAGCTGTTTAGATAGATAGATAGATAGGAAAGGAGCTATATAATAGATAGATGGATGGATAGATAGATAGATATGTAAGGCACTATACACTCACCTAAAGGATTATTAGGACCACCATACTAATACGGTGTTTGACCCCCTTTCGCCTTCAGAACTGCCTTAATTCTACGTGGCATTGATTCAACAAGGTGCTGAAAGCATTCTTTAGAAATGTTGGCCCATATTGATAGGATAGCATCTTGCAGTTGATGGAGATTTGTGGGATGCACATCCAGGGCACGAAGCTCCCGTTCCACCACATCCCAAAGATGCTCTATTGGGTTGAGATCGGGTGACTGTGGGGGCCATTTTAGTACAGTGAACTCATTGTCGTGTTCAAGAAACCAATTTGAAATGATTCCAGCTTTGTGACATGGTGCATTATCCTGCTGGAAGTAGCCATCAGAGGATGAGTACATGGTGGTCGTGAAGGGATGGACATGGTCAGAAACAATGCTCAGGTAGCCCTTAGCTTTTAAACGATGCCCAATTGGCACTAAGGGGCCTAAAGTGTGCCAAGAAAACATCCCCCACACCATTACACCACCACCACCAGCCTGCACAGTGGTAACAAGGCATGATGGATCCATGTTCTCATTCTGTTTACGCCAAATTCCGACTCTACCATTTGAATGTCTCAACAGAAATCGAGACTCATCAGACCAGGCAACATTTTTCCAGTCTTCAACTGTCCAATTTTGGTGAGCTCGTGCAAATTGTAGCCTCTTTTTCCTATTCGTAGTGGAGATGAGTGGTACCCGGTGGGGTCTTCTGCTGTTGTAGCCCATCCGCCTCAAGGTTGTGCGTGTTGTGACTTCACAAATGCTTTGCTGCATACCTCGGTTGTAACGAGTGGTTATTTCAGTCAAAGTTGCTCTTCTATCAGCTTGAATCAGTCGGCCCATTCTCCTCTGACCTCTAGCATCAACAAGGCATTTTCGCCCACAGGACTGCCGCATACTGGATGTTTTTCCCTTTTCACACCATTCTTTGTAAACCCTAGAAATGGTTGTGAGTGAAAATCCCAGTAACTGAGCAGATTGTGAAATACTCAGACCGGCCCGTCTGGCACCAACAACCATGCCACGCTCAAAATTGCTTAAATCACCTTTCTTTCCCATTCTGACATTCAGTTTGGAGTTCAGGAGATTGTCTTGACCAGGACCACACCACTAAATGCAGTGAAGCAACTGCCATGTGATTGGTTGATTGGATAATTGCATTAATGAGAAATTGAACAGGTGTTCCTAATAATCCTTTAGGTGAGTGTATGATAGATAGATACTCTTGGGTTTATCATTTAAGGAAGCCATCTCAGTTCAGGGGTTGAGTCAGAGTCGGGAGGCACATGGCAAAACTCAACTGGTAGAGCGGAAGGAGATATTGTGTTCGTTAGTGATTGTTGCACGGACTTTGAATGCTGGGAAAAAAAGGAAGATATTGTGAATAAAAAAACATTTTTTTGCAACTAGGACTGTCTCAGGTGTAGTTGTGTCTGGGGTTCAGGGGCTCAGTGGCATCCCCTGGAGGTCACAACATAAATTGAAGAGTCGGAATCGAAAGTCTTGTGTACCCACTGCATAGTCCTAAAGAAATCAACAGCGACTTTGCATTGCTATCAAAAATCCGACTGGAAATTCATGTGGGAGATGAAATGTCACAAGTCTGAGATCCGGAAAGTCAGATGGCACATTAATGCTACGTTCACATGCTGTCATGTATATGCATGCATACCATGTTGTGCAAGTGCTTACCATGTTTCCAGGCCTACAGATTGACATGGCTGGTGCGTAGTGTTTTTATCTCTTCCTGGCCGAATGTCAACTTCTGTCAAACGGAGGTGGCAATCAACTGTAAACGGTTTTGCTTGGACTCCCATTGCTACAAGGAAAGTTAGCTTCATTGGTTTGACTCAGATTCCCTGCGCTCGTGGGAGTAGCGCGGAGAGCACAACGGCAAAAGTGGCATTGACATCTTGTGTAAAGCAAAATACTCCGCGGATGACGTTTTGCATATTATCGCTGAATCGGACTCTGGACTTGTCAGACTTCAATTTTGATACAAGTGACCGAAAATGAACGTGTGGTACCAGCATCCGCTGATCACAGTGCCAAACGGGTGTGTGTAGACGACGCACCTATGGCAACATTTGCCTGGGAGGTACAAACCAGATCGAGTCGCACTACGAGTGTATACGGCTCCAGCCTGGCACGCATTCCTGACAAACTGGCGGCCACAGCATGTAGTGACAAACGTTTTATGTTGATTTCTGTATGAAACTATTGCTTTGTGTATTTTTCAGAAAACTATTTTTTGGAAAAAATATTCATCCCTCAAAGAGTTAATTCATGTTTAAATCTTTAGTGTTTTTTTTTCTTTCCCCTCATATCTTCCTTCAGCATTATTATCCTGTTATTAGTGCATTCATCAAAGTAACTTTATTTATATTTAAAATGCATTCACGCCAGTGACTCACAGTACATATTTCTGTTTCACTTTCTTTATTTCCCAAAGTGTTTGGTAGGAAGGCAAGAAACGCCGTCAATGTCAAGATGGTTTCACATTTCTAAAGAGGAAGCTGGCAAAGTTTCTGAGGCTTTCTCTAAAGCCGACTGGTCACGTGATGAAAATGTGGATAATTTCCTCAACTTGAAGTTCACAATCAGCCTCTAAAATACAAAGTTAGATCGGTTCAAACTAAGCCGGCTGAACTTTAGTACCCTCTGGTATCCACTTAACTGCTGGCCTGACATCTGGAACTACGGGAGGAATCCTGTCACTGGAGGTGCTGCCGTGCAACGGTGCAAAGGTCAGGTCAGAGTGTCATGGTGGAATGGAAAACATGCTGGAGGTGTTTACAATGCCTGTCCCGTTAGTTGATATAATTGCATTTTTGAAGCTAGTTTTAATTTTTGTAGGGATTTTTGATATATGATATAAATCTTGTTAACTAAGGCATTCAAAATAAATGTATAATATCATGATGTACTAGACGTTACGTCCGTTACAATAACGGGCGCTAGAACAGTAGTGCATAAACATTAGCAGGAACAGTCTATATTAAATGGCAAGGGACCTTGACCTCATTCTGTTTCTTGTCTTAATTTTTTTTTATCCTAGCCTAAAGTAAAATAATAATAAAAATAAAATAGAAACGTACATGACAATGCAGTAAGTATATATATATATATATATATATATATATATATATATATATATATATATATATATATATATATATATATATATATATATACAACTATGGAGACAACCATGGAAAGCACGCCGGAAGGGCGTGGACTCACTGAGCACCTGGCTAGTAATTAATATTGTCTTAGTGTAAAACTTTGTAACAATCTGTAAGACACAATATCTGAAGAAGATATTTAGGTAAAATTTTCTATTTTTTTACCTCATGAAATTTTTAAATACAATTTCATTATAGACAACACTTCTTGTAAATATTCTGTCTGAGTTTGGGAACAGTTTACTTTGTTCAGGACCATCTACAACCTTGACAACAACATCTGGAAAACTTCTTACTCTTGATAATGCCACATCTAACTGACCGTGGCTGAATGCTGGTTCTGGCAAGTAAATGGCAACTTTTTCTAAGGTTTGCTCTTCTGAGTCTTTCTCTTTTAGCGTTTTTCTGAAGCTCATTTTTTTTCTTCAATCGATCTATTTGCTCGTATTTTTCTTTGTCTTTCAGCCTTTTTTTTGTTGTTTACTTGTTGAGGTGACCTTCTTCCAGGAGATGTTGCTTATATAGGATTTGATTGTCTGTGTCTTTTGTCCTACTCCTTTTTTTTTTTTGGGTGGCATGTTGTTAGTAGATACGTCCGTAATATTTTCTGTTACAGTAATACTGGCTTGTATTTGGCTGTAATATGTGTCAATGTATTGTGTGTATTTAATTTTCTCTTGCAGTAATACTGGTTTGTATTTCCGTAATATGACTTTAATTTTCTGTCACAACAGTGGGCAATCAGCAGAGTGTCCCCAGCAACTGATGTAATGTGTGGCGTGCAGCTGATTATTGTATGTGTGGCGTCTCCCCAGCAACGGATTTTATGTGCGTGGCCACGACTACCCAATCAGCACTCTCCCCAGCAATGGTGTCCTTTATTTCTTATCATGCGCGGCCATGGCAAGGCCATTCACTGTGTGCCCAGCTTCCAGTGTGTGTACGTCCACGGTGCCATGCGCATGGGCGAGACGCGGCGCGATGCACGGCACGGCCCTGCGCATGCGCACTTCCAGAAGACACACACACACGAATACCTGGACACACACTGGGGTTTTATTAAAGAGGATGATTAACTTGATATAAACAAAAAATCTGAAATGAATTACAATACTCTTTCATATTCATATAAATGCTAACATTAATTTTATTTTCATTTTTTCATTTCTATTACTATTTAATTTAATATTGTTTCTTTGTGTCAGTGAACTGCTGCTGGATTGTGTGAATTTCCCCTTGGGATTAATAAAGTATCTTATCTATCTATCTATCATATAGTGCCTTTCATATCTATCTATCTATCTATCTTATACTGTACAGAATTGCAGTATATGGCAAAGTCTACTTTTAAATGTATCTAACTTAGCAAAACCCGTGCATATACTTGAAAGATTTATATACACTCTTTATATATTTGTGACTATAGTTGTATATAAGTGCTGCTGTATTTATTTATATTAAAATATGAATGTTTGTATATTGTAAAAGATTAACCCTCATCCATGAATGCCATTTTTATAACGTTTCCATGAATTGGGGCGGCGGTCTTGCAGACCATTTTAAACTGGTTAAATCTACCTAAAAAGCAATACAATAACTTCAGAAATTTGTATTACCTCTGAAATGAAGTAAATGTGATGTCCATTTCCAATGGTTCACGTTAGCTTTGTTATAGTAATGCGTGTTCAGTGTTCACCAAATCATATAAAATACAGTCCTAGTAGCACTAAAACAAGACGTCAGTTCCACGTCTGATTCGCACTCAGAATCTGCCTCAACTTCAAACTTGTTTGCAGGTCAGACACACAAGGGAACGCTCTGAATGATCCTGGCAAACCGGAAGTTGGCACTGTTGGCAAGCGGCCTTTATCTTTCTCCCCTTTGCCCATGGGCACATGTGACAGCGTCGCTTCTTAGCTACATTTGCTGCCATCTCCACGGAGCCTTTTTATCATCAATCTTTGTTTCCTCATCACTTGACACAGTGTCACTTCCATCATCGCTGTGCTCTTCATTTGAGTTGTCCGATGTATCGAAATCCGACAAGTCCTCCATTATTTCAACCAGAGCTTCACTTGCATTGAATTTCTTTGTTGGTCGTTGACTCGTTGTTCATAAACACATCAACTGGACTTGCTGCTCAACAAACTACACACCAGTAACGTCTCACGCAGGACTAAGAAAATCTAAACCAAAGAAAATACAAATTCAAATATAAAATATAAAACGAAGCAAAGACGCTCGTACAAAAATGGTAACGTTTCCATGGGTCTCGGTGACTTATTTGCACTAAACTATTAAGAAGCGGATTTCGGTACATTTTTCAAGACAACTTCTTCTTCTTCTTTCGGCTGCTCCCTTTAGGGGTTGCCACAGCGGATCATCGTTGTTCACATATTGATTTGGCAAAATTTTTCACCGGATGCCCTTCCTGACGTGACCCTCCCCATTTATCCGGGCTTGGGACCGGCACGAAGAAACACACTGGTTTGTGCGTCCCCTGTGGCTGGGTTCAAGACAACACAAAATGAAAAGTCAGAAAATTTCATGGCCGTTGTATTTCCTTGAAAGAGAAACAGTTTCTGAAACAAGCTAATTTAAAGGGTAGACTCAGTTATGAGACATTCTCGGAACCCCCTGAAAGTAATAGCAATGGATAGAATGAAGGCAAAGCTGAGTGCCATTATGAATAATGCCTCACATCCTCTCTCAGACACACCAACATTGAGGACTTTAAACCAATTCATTCTTCAGCAGAAGTTTGTCAAGAGATGCTATGGGGGCTCCTTTATATCAATACACCTAAATAGTGCCTCATTGGGACTGAGACTGCCAGGGCTAACGTTTTCTTTCTTTTTAGTCATTCTGATATTTGTTCAGACCACTGTGTGTGTGTGTATGTGTATATATATATATATATACTGTATATATGTGTGTATGTATATGTGTATGTATCTATGTGTGTGTGTGTATATATATGTCTATTAATGTACATATTTATTCAAACAGCTTCTGTCTGGGGACAAATAAAGTTAGTTCTATCTGTCATAAAAATCAATATGACAGATTACCTATATAATATTATAATGACAATGCATACTTTATGCCTGTATATCCACAAATGCTTCATGCCTGTCACTTCTAAGATAACTGCAGCTCCCTGTGGTTTCAGAAAATGGATGCTTGTATTTATATGTATATGCAATGTGTTCACATATATTTTTTGCTTATGAGCGGTAGTTATCCTGACTCAAAACAAGAGAGACATAATTTTAGTGAGCCGGACCGCTGGATATGAGATGTAAAGTACAGGCATAGTCTGTAATCCAAAAATCAACCCATTTTTTCGTAAAACCCCAAAAACAGAACCCAGAAATCATGGTCAAGAAACGTTGGCAAAGTGTTTATGCCTTAGAGTAACAAAAATCAGAATCGCATTCAGACTCTTTTGGAGGATTATCCGTGAACTTGGATGGTTACAGTGATGCCATGTACAGTGCATCTCAATTGACTTTGCTTAGCAAAACTATAATTAACAAATCCCAGATGGCTTGGCATCATAGAATCTTCTTCTTCTTATCTTTTCACATTTCTGTGTGGGCTCTCTGTGGTTCCTCAATCTTCTCCATTCAGCTTGGTCCTACTCCTCCTCCCCAGTCAGACCCTTTTCCTTCAGTTCTTCTTTTACTTTACACATCCACCTTTGGCCTCCTTTGCTTTCTCTTCCCCTGTACTTCCATTCCCTGCACTCTTTTGCCCACATGATCTTGGTCTCTCCTCATCACACATCTGTACCACTTCAACCTCCTTTCCTGTACTTTCTCGGATATTTCTTATTCTGTCCTTTTTTTGTACCTCCACATATTCATCTCAACATTCTTATTTCTGCCTCCTCCATGTTATTCTCTTGTGCTCCCTTTATTGCCCATGTCTCAATTCCATACATCATTGCTGGTCTTTCAAACCTCATCTTCACCCTTCCCCTTAATTCTTTGATAACACAATACTCCCAATACCTTCTTCCAGTTGTTCCATCAATGCTGCACTCTATGAATTATCTGCCCATCTCATTTTCCATCACTAATCTTAGATATTTAAACTTATCTACTATATTCAATTGCTGTCCCTGCAGGCTAACTTCTCCAGGTTTATTAAATATATTGTGTACATAGAATTTATCAAGATAATTCTCCATGATTAAAAATCCCAAATGAGATACATAACAATCAGAAGATGACATAAATGAAGGCTGAGAAAATTTTAAAACAAAAAATGAAATTGTAACAGTAGTGCAGTTATTTGGGCATTTGTATGAGTTTATGATGTTTTCATGTAGATTTGTGCTTTTGAGCTGTAGTGCAGCTGTATATGTTAGTGTAAATATAAATGCCAGCACGCTGATATATTACGATGTATATAAATAACTAAATGACCATCTGCAGCCACTGTTGGAATGCTAGTAGCAGTGAATTCATATGTGGCTTTCCTTTATTTCAGCTTTCCTCTTTCATCCACAATGACTTGTAGGTTATGCAAATGCAGAAAATCTTAAAAGGGTGCCACGTGAGTAATGAATTTGTGTGTGAGCAGACCCTGCAGTGTCCAGTCTGGTGTCGGATGCATTTTCAGATGGACTCCAGCCTCCTGCAATACTAAATCAGATTAATACTGTTACTACGTAATGTTATATTATTTTCTTCTCTGTTATTTTTTAACGTGTTTTGTTTATTTTTCTAAATTATTCCTCAGAATCTCTGAATATGTGAAAAAAGCCAAAGCAACAGAACACATTTCTATGCATTTTCTTCCCTTCATTTTCTGTGATTTTTGAAGTTCCTAGCTTGATATTTCTTTCTTATGGTTTCCATTGTTAACTTTCCAATTAAAGGGAACTTTTTTCTCATAAGCTGAAATGGAAGACCCTAAATATCCTTAAAATAAAAGTAGCTGTACATTCTTATTAAATTAAAAACTGTGTCATTTTATGGATAAACAGCTCCTATATCACCAAACCACTAAATGCCGAGACTGAGGAATATGTAATATGAACACAATAAACTATGGAATAACCCCAAGTACGTCTTTAGAAGAGACTGTACCAGACTTCTGTTTTTGTTTTTATAATTGAAAGCAAAGTACAACTCTTTTTCATAGTTGAGCCTGAAATGTGTCTTGTTTTTATGTGGTTGTTTAACTACAGTGTAAAGAAGGCCAAGATCTTCATAAATTTTGAAACTTACATTGAACTGCCAGTGATTCATTCATTCGTCCATCCCATAAGTGTACCCTGGGTAGCACAGGCTGTTCTGGCCAGCTGCAGGGCACACCTACTCTCATTTGCATTAAAGAATTGGTGAGAGGCGCTATATATTAAAATAAAACTATTAAGTTCTCTCTGCCTGGCTGGCTGGCTGTCCGCCCGTTTGTTATCCATCCAACTTTACCAATATTACTATTTTTTATCGACCTGTAAGATATGAAAGGTACCGCATATCAATTAATCTATTATATAGTGCTATATATATATATATATATATATATATATATATATATATATATATATATATATATATATATATATATATATATATATATATATATATATATATATATATAATTATATAGTGTCTGTCTATCTATTATATAGTGCCTTTCACTCTGTCTATCTATACAGTGCCTTTCATATCTATCTATCTATAATATAGTGCCATTCACTTTACCTAACTGTCTATCTATCTATATCAATTATATAGTGTCTGTCTTATTATATAGTGCCTTTCATATCTATCTATCTATACAGTGCCTTTCTATCTATCTATCAATCATATAGTGCCTTTCACTTTATCTATCTATTATAAAGTGTCTATGTATCTATTATATACTTCCTTTCATATCTCTATCTATCTATCTATCTATCTATCTATCATATCTATCTATCTATCTATCTATCTATCTATCTATCATATAGTGCCTTTCACATCTATTTATCTATCCATCCATCCACCCATGTGGTGTGACCAAAATGTGTGCAAGTATCCTTCAGTTAAAGTCTGTAATGTGCACTTTATTACTGTCCGAATTGTTTGATTTGTGATTTTAAACTGTGGAGCAGCCTGAGGGGGAAATCAAAGAGAAATGTGTCTGTGCCCCAAACATTCTGGATGGTCCTGTGTGTCCCAGTCTACATTTGGTAGCTTCAGAGTTTTACTGAACCCCTTTATAAACAATGAAATCACATTGAAAGCTTAAGTGCTTTATACAAAGTTGTCTTTAAACAAAAGAGACAGTGAATAGTTCTTGATAAAGTGACTTTTATGCAAATCCTTCCTTTACAAAAGCCAACTGTGCCCCCCCCGAGTTTCACACAAGTACAGAATGTAAAAACTCGGCAGGACCGCGTGGGCTCCTCCAGCTGTGTCTCTTGCCATTCCTTTTTACGTCTCACAACAGGTGCTTTCTAATGAACTTTAAGATCTCTTTAAAGAGCTTTAATATCGGTTTGACCCCCACGCACTCCAACCCCCTTAGTCTTGGAGATTGAGCTTCTTTGACTATTTAATTGAATGAATTGCCACATCTGAGTGCTTGTGTTTGCTGACAAGGGCACTGGTCTTCAACTTGCAAGTGTTCTCCCGTTACGCTGGAAGACTCTAGATTGTGAAGTGCGGGCAAAGTCTGACTTGCTTGGGTTCAGCGTGGTGACATCATGCTCTGGAATGCTGTATGCTTGCTTTGCCAGGTCCGTCATAGCTGGTTGCAGTCGGGCACGTACTGGGTTGACTCGCCCAATAATGGATTCGTATATACAAGGTTCACACGTAGGAAGTGATTCACGCACGTTGTATGTTTCAATTACTAAACAGATTGATGGATTATGATACCGTATAGAAGAAGTTTCAGGGCCTCTGTAGGTTCTGAATTTCATGTAAACAGATTTCTTTTTCTAAAGATGCCCTTTAACTTGAGTTTGTGTCTTCGTGCTCTTTTTTGCTTTGAAGCCATGCAGTGTGATGTGTTTGCACTGGTCTAGTAACAAAGAGGGAACTAAACAAGACCCTTTTCTGAGGAGACTGCATTTTCTTAATGTGGGTACCGTTAAACATCTGATTTAGGGTCACGGGTCTAAGTGTACAGGCAGTCCCCGGGTTACGTACGAGATAGGGACTGTAGGTTTGTACTTAAGTTGAATTTGTATGTAAGTCGGAACAGGTACATTATTTTAATAAATACTATTGTTGACCGACTGTAACCAAGTGCTCTGCCAATGAATGATGGAGTTTCACCTCTCTCTGACCGTTTTATTATTTCTACTTTATTTTCACTGGAAGGGTGTGATTGGGAGGAACAGCCCCCCCGATCTGAACCCGAGCGGTGTTTTGTTATTGGACTTCTGTGCTCGCCACGGATTGTCCATAACGAACACCATGTTCAAGCATAAGGGTGTTCATATGTGCACTTGGCACCAGGACACCCTAGGCCTCAGGTCGATAATCGACTTTGTGGTCGTGTCGTCGGACTTGCGGCCACATGTCTTGGACACTCGGGTGAAGAGAGGGGCGGAGCTGTCAACTGATCACCACCTGGTGGTGAGTTGGCTTCGATGGTGGGGGAAGATGCCACTCAGGCCTGGTAGGCCCAAACGTGTTGTGAGGGTCTGCTGGGAACGGCTGGCAGAGTCCCCTGTCAGAAGTAGCTTCAACTCCCACCATCGGCAGAACTTCGACCGCGTCCCGAGGGAGGTGGGGGACATTGAGTCTGAATGGGCCATGTTCCGTGCCTCTATTGTTGAGGCAGCTGTGGCCATAAGGTGGTCGGTGCCTGTCGTGGCGGCAATCCCCAAACCCGTTGGTGGACACCGGCGGTGAGGGATGCCGTCAAGCTGAAGAAGGAGTCCTATAGGACCTTTTTGTCCTGTGGGTCTCTGGAGGCAGCTGATAGGTACCGGTAGGCCAAGCGGAATGCGGCTTCGGTGGTTGCTGAGGCAAAAACTCGGGCATGGGAGGAGTTTGGAGAGGCCATGGAGAACGACTTTCGGACGGCTTCGAGGAGATTCTGGTCCACCGTCCGGTGGCTCAGGAGGGGGAAGCAGTGCAGTATCAACACCGTATATGGTGGGGACCTCGACTCGGGACGTTGTGGGTCGGTGGGGGGAGTACTTCGAAGACCTCCTCAATCCCACTAACATGCCTTCCAATGAAGAAGCAGAACCTGGGGACTCTGAGGTGGGCTCTCCCATCTCTGGGACTGAAATCACCGAGGTGGTCAAAAAACTCCTTGGTGGCAGGGCCCCGGGGGTTGATGAGATACGCCCGGAGTTCCTTAAGGCTCTGGATGTTGTAGGACTGTCTTGGTTGACACGTCTCGGCAACATCGCATGAACATCAGGAACAGTGCATCCGGATTGGCAGACCGGGGTGGTGGTCCCCCTCTTTAACTCTTTGAGGGCTGAATATTTTCTCCAAAAATCAGTTTCTGAAAAGCAACGGTTTTACACAGAAATCAACATAAAACGTCTGTTGCTGCATGCTGTGGCTGCCAGTTTGCAAAGAATGTGCAGCAGGTTTGCTGCCAGGCTGTCTTTGCATGGCTGGGGCAGCAGCAGCAGCGGTCACGGTCGCAGTGTATTGCAATGTGGTTTCTACCTCTTATCATTGTTAAGTGGCAGTTCTACCTGGTTAACATTGTCAGTACCACGATTAGCTGGGGACCAATAAGCTGAAGCTGGAACCTCACATTTGTTTTCGATCACTTGTATCAAAATCAGAGTCCGACAAGTCATAGTCCAGTTCAGAGATACTAGGCAAAATGTCGTCTGCAGAACTTTACACATTCGCTTTGATCTCTCAACAGATGTCAGTACCATTTTTGCCGTTGTTTGCGCCTTGCTACTCATGAAAGCGCAGGAACTCTCGGTCAGACCAATGAATCTAACGTTCCTTCAGATAACGAGAGTCCAACTGAAACAACAGTTGGTTTTGTCACAGTTTACAGTTGATAACCTTTCTTCTTTTTGACAAAAGTCGACATCAGCCCTGAAAGAGTTAAAAAGGGGGACCGGAGGGTGTGTTCCAACTACAGAGGGATCACACTCCTCCGCCTCCCTGGAAAAGTCTATTCGGGGGTTCTGGAGAGGATGGTCCGTCGGATAGTCGAACCTCGGATTCAGGAGGAACAGTGTGGTTTTCGTCCTGGTCGCGGAACAGTGGACCAGCTCTTCACCCTTAGCAGAGTCCTGGAGGGTGCATGGGAGTTTGCCCAACCAGTCTACATGTGTTTTGTGGACTTGGAAAAGGCGTTCGACCGTGTCCCTCGGGAATCCTGTGGGGGTGCTCCGGGAGTATGGGGTACCGGACCCCTGATAAGGCTGTTCGGTCCCTGTACAACCGTGTCAGAGCTTGGTCCGCATTGCCGGCAGTAAGTCGAGCCCGTTTCCAGTGAGAGTTGGACTCCGCCAGGGCTGCCCTTTGTCACCGATTCTGTTCATAACTTTTATGGACAGAATTTCTAGGCGCAGCCAGGGTGTGGAGGGGGTCCAGTTTGGTGGACTCAGTATTGGGTCACTGCTTTTGCAGATGATGTTGTCCTGTTTGCTTCATCAGGCCGTGATCTTCAGCTCTCTCTGGATCGGTTCGCAGCTGAGTGTGAAGCGGCTGGGATGAGAATCAGCACCTCCAAATCCGAGACCATGGTCCTCAGCTGGAAAAGGGTGGAGTGCCCTCTCAGGGTTGGGAGAAAGATCCTGCCCCAAGTGGAGGAGTTCAAGTATCTCAGGGTCTTGTTCACGAGTGAGGGAAGAATGGAGCGTGAGATCGACAGGCAGATCGGTGCGGCATCCGCAGTGATGCGGCTCTGCATCGGTCTGTCGTGGTGAAAAGGAGCTGAGCCGTAAGGCAAAGCTCTCAATTTACCAGTCGATCTACGCTCCTACCCTCACCTATGGTCATGAGCTATGGGTAGTGACCGAAAGAACGAGATCGCGAATACAAGCGGCTGAAATGAGTTTCCTCCACAGGGTGTCTGGGCTTTCCCTTAAAGATAGGGTGAGAAGCTCAGTCATCTAGAGGAGCTCAGAGTAGAGCCGCTGCTCCTCCACATCGAGAGGAGTCAGATGAAGTGGCTCGAGCATCTGATCAGGATGCCTCCTGGACGCCTCCCTGGTGAGGTGTTCGGGCACGTCCAACCGGGAGGAGGCCCCGGGGAAGACCCAGGACACGCTGGAGGGACTATGTCTCCCGGCTGGCCTGGGATCACCTTGGGATTCTCCCGGAAGAGCTGGAAGAAGTGGCCGGGAAGGAGGGAAGTCTGGGCCTCTCTGCTCAAGCTGCTGCCACCTGCGACCCGATCTCGGATAAGCGGAAGAGGATTGATGGATGGATGGATGGATGCTTTATTTTCAGTTGTGATGGTTTTTCTCTTCTTTACTGTATCACCAGCACTTGCATCAGATTTGTGTTTCAGGGACATTGTTGAAGGGTGAAGTCAAAAGGTTAAGATGAGCTCTTCTGCACAGCACTGGACACACTATCACAGGAGGAAGGCACCCGTCGTCAACACGTCAGATGTACTGACAAGAGACATCTTCCTGCTATGTGCGTAACAGTACAAGCAGGCTTGCTATTGAGAATGAATGGGGGCATCGACGGGCATTTCATCACCAGCCCACCACACAGTCACCTCCACTACAGTATGCTCCCTGTAGCGTCCATCCACCGAGAACGAACACGGTGCGGCCAAAGGCGGGTAATGAATCGCCCCCATTCAATAGGCAGTCATCCGATGCACACTACAATGCTATCCCCCCACCGCCCCGTTCACCCTCAATGGCCTCTGTTCAGCCATAACCGGGTCACCTCTTACAGCATCACCAGTCGCCCACCAAGAACGAACAGGGCGGGCAGTGAAACCGCTTGCCGCCAGGAGCCACCCGAGGGACACTCCACTGCGCGAGCAGCGAAATCGCCCCCCTCCAGCCTCCATCCAGCCACCGCTTGCAGCGTCCCCAGGCCAAAGATGACGAAGCAGCAGTTACTGAGGCGCATGCGTCGTAGGTCGGATGACCGTAACCTGGGGACTACCTGTATTATGTCATAAATATTTAACAAATTATTGTGCAGGGTAGTTTCCTATCTCACTTCTCCAAGATACTGGGTTTATATCACCGTATATGTGTCACTTATGTGCTCCCTCTCAGTCTCCGGTGGTTATTTCTCCAGGTAGTCCAAAACCGAGAGACTGATCAGCGTCATGATGGGGAATTTAACCAGGACATCAGAATACACCCTACTCGTTACAAAAGATCTTTTATGACCACAGAGAGTCAGGACCTCGGTTTTAAGTCTCATCCAAAGGATGGTGCCATTTTTACACCATAGTACAGTACAATACAATTTATTCCTGCATAGCCCAAAATTACACAAGTAATTTTGCAGAAGTACCACAGTGGGCTTTAACAGGCCCTGCCTCTTGACAGCCCCCCCAGCCTTGATTCTCTAAAAAGACAAGAATAAAACCTTAGTAGGGAAAAAAACCTCGGGAAAGGCAGCTCAAAAAGAGACCCCTTTCCAGGTAGGTTGGGCATGCAGTGGATGTCAGAAAGAAGGGGGTCAATACACAGAAGAGAACACAAGTCATCCTCAATACAGTATAAAAATAAAAATTTTACAAGTATGGAGCAGAATTTAACAGTAGATGATGTCCCATAATACGAATTGAATTTGTTTAGAGTCCTGGAGATCCCGGCCATCAAGTTGCCTCCCCCTACTGACCATTCCACAGCTGAAACAGCGCTGGGCCAGCCGATCCGATGAAAGGACCCCACCCTCTACCCCACGATTCCTGCCATCCTCCATCAGGGTTGACTTTACCTTAGGCAGGCAAAATAACTTGGCAGGTGGGCACCAAGTGCCACATTTGAGCACCAAGAAGAGAAACAGAATATCTGAGGGTTAATAACAGATTCTAACTGTCATGTTACTTATGTTTTAGTGCTAATGACTGACAACAGAGATACAGTCTGCACAGTTAATCAGCAGCTCTAGTCAGGGTGTGCTAAACTGAAGTTGTGAGTCTTCACCTGGGATTTGAAAGCTGAGACCAAAGAGGCATCTCTTATAGCAGCAGGCAGACCAGTCCACAGTTTAGAGGGTCCTGTAACTAAAAGCTCAACCTCCCACTGTTATTTTATTAATCCTTGGAATCACAAGCAGACCAGCATCTTGATATCTTAATGTGCGCTCAGGTTTGTAAGTCATGATAAGTTCAGACAGGTAAGCCTAATGGTAAAAAGTAGAAAAACCCAAGCCGGTTGTAAAATCATAAATTTAAAGGGTTCTTCACCATCCCTTCTATGTTTATATAAATATATAAATGTCTCTGTAAAAAATCAAAATTATTTGTTTATTGTTTTCTATCATTTTTAACAGTGAATTTCTGTTTTTTCATTTTATAAATTGTTTAACGTACCTAAATTCTTGAATTGTCCCCCACGTTGGGAATCACCGCCCTAGAACCTTCTCAAATGGAAAGGCCGCAAGCCCCATAAGGTGTACTTACTTTTTCACATAACTGTACATCAACATTGGTGAACTACTGTACATATTTAACGGCAGACCACCACCACCCTCCCACGTCGTCTTCTGTTGCTATTTTAATGCAAGTGGAACTGTAGGTAGCTAATTCACATTTAAAACAGCCTTCTGCCATTTAAATGCTCTCATCATTGTAATCAAACCAAAGGATTCAATTCACAGGACAAAGGGATTTCAAACACAGTCGGTGGGTCTGTCACCCTGAATACACCACATCCCTGGGCTCCTTAATTAGTAAAGCATTCCTTCCAGCCTCGCTGGGATAATCTCCTTTATCCCAGATAAAAATAAATGATGGGGACAGAGAAACCTTCATATTAACTGAAAGCTTAGCTCGAACACTTCCAAATCAGCTTCTGCTGTCCGGCAGATCTCTCTGTCTTGTGTCAACCTCTCAATCTGATTGTGGTGTGTGTGGCCTGCGTTATGGTCGCCTCTAAATTATTTGTTTTTGCATTCTGCCTCTCTGTGAAGAAATTCCTTAGCCAAGTCCCGTAAAGGTCACTCAACATACATTGGCCAACTGTGTTAACATTTAAAAATCTTGTCGTAAAAAATAAAATAGATAACGTAGTAAAGGGTGGCACGGTGGTGCAGTGGTGGCGCTGATGCCTTGCAGTAAGGAGACCAGGGTCCACGTCCCATGTGCTCCGTCCCTTTTCATGTTCTTCCACTCAAAATCCAAACACATGCAGGTTAGGTGGATTAGTGAATTACCTCGGGAAAGGCAGCTCAAAGAGAGACCCCTCTCCAGATAGGTTGGGCATGCAGTGGGTTTCAAAAAGAAGGGGGTCAATACAATACAATACACAGAACAGAACAAATCCTCAATACAGTATAAAAATAAAAATATTACAAGTACGGACCAGAATTTAACAGTAGATGATATCACATAATATGATTTGGATTTGTTTAGAGTCCTGGAGACCTCGGCCATCAAGATAGATAGATAGACAGATATGAAGGCAGTACGTAACAAATAGATATGAAAGGCACTATATAACAGATCGATAGATATGAAAGGCACTATATAACAGATCGATAGATATACAAATAGAATGAAAGGCACTATATAACAGATCATAGATAGATACAGATAGATTGATATGAAAGGCACTATAAGAGATTTGTAGATAGATATGAAGGCAGTATGTAACAAATAGGTATGAAAGGCGCTATAAGATAGATATGTGATAGATATGAAGGCACTACATAACAAATAGATGGATATGAAAGGCACTATATAACAGATATATACAGCTGGGAAAAATAAGTATTGAACGTATCAATGTGTTTCTCCGTCAGTATATTTCTAATGGGGCTATTGACAAGTAATTTTCACCATCAATCAATCAATCAACATTTATTTATATAGCACATTTTCATACAAAAAAATTTAGCTCAAAGTGCTTTCCAAAAAGAATAGAAAAATAGAAGACACAATAAAAAATAAACATAAGTCAACATTAATTAACATAGAATAAGTAAGGTCCGATGGCCAGGGTGGACAGAAAAACAAAAAAAAAACCTCCAAAAGCTGGAGAAAAAAATAAAATCTGTAGGGGTTCCAGACCAAGAGACCGCCCAGTCCCCTCTGGGCAATCTACCTAACATAAGTCAAACAGTCCTCTTTGTATTTAGGGTTTTCATGGAAGGACTTGATGATGATGGTCACGTAGACTTCTGGCTTTCAGTCCATCAATGTTGGTGCATCATGATGCTTTGAGTAGGTGGTGATGGCGCAGATGTCTTTAATACCCTAAGTAATCCACACAAACAAAGACATAAAAGCAAATAAGTCCATAAGTTATGTGTAATAAAGTGGAATGACACAGGGAATAACTATTGAACACACTTACTGAAATGTATTTAATCCTTAGTAGAAGAGACTTTGTTGGTAATGACAGCTCAATACGCCTCCTGTATGGAGAAACGAGTGGCCTGCGTTGCTCAGGTGTGATTTTTGGCTCATTCTTCCACACAAACTGTCTTCAATCCTTGAAGGTTCAAGAATGTCCCAGTATGTTTCTCCATTCATCCTTACTTCAATTATTTGAAGTCTGCCAGTACCATATGCTGAAAAACATCCCCACACCATGACATTCCCACCTCCAAACGTCACTGTTTGGTATGATGTTTTTGGGGCGAGGTGCAGTGCCATTTCTGCTCCAGACATGGTGTGTGCAGTGACATCCAAAGAGTTCAATTCACAGGACAAAGGGATTTTGAACACAGTCGGTGATCCGGTCAGCCTGAATTCACCACACCCCTATATGGATGACTTCATAAGTTGAACTTACTGTTGCTTACACATGGTGTATGAAAGCAGTCCCATAAGAAGTTTGACAATCAGATGGAGATCTTTGAGTTCATCAAGTCCATTTGGTTAACAAGCTTGGTCAGCCAATTGGAGGAGATCTACAGTAAAGGTAACACATAGCAGTCAGTCTAACGTTCATAAATTGAGCACAGCTGTTTGTGGTTCGGTTTGTAGGATCTCTGGAGCTCGTTGAACAGCCCAGTGCAATTTGTACATTTTCTAGTACCAAAAATATAAAGAATTTAGGACATTCTCAGGAAAGCACGCATCTGGTTCCAATTCTTTGTTTTTCTTTAAACTTGATGATGGGTGTTTTGTTCTGTCAAAGTCACCGTATAAGTTTGTGTTTATGCTTGAGTCCTGGTAAGAGAAGCTGCCAACAGCTGGGATGGTGGGTAAGGCCCTGTTTACTCTCTGAGGAGATTAGGATCCATGGTGGTCGGTCCTGTGCTTCATGAATGGAACTGAAGAGGGTTAAACTAGGTACAGATTATGCTTTCATTGAAAGAAAATAAAATTAAAGACAGGCAATACGTGTCAGATATACACTAATGTAGCCCATTACCGACTCCATTAGAGGATCTTAATATTGATATTTCTATTACTGTATATACTTGCATATAAGTAAAACCGATAATAAAATCAGACCCCGACTTATACGCCTGTTCAAAAATATGACAATTTTTTTTTTTTTTTACATCTTCTTGCCTCCTTCAATCTCACATCAGTTTCTCAGACACATTGAATTTTCTTGCAGCAGCAGTGTTACCAGTTTCTTTCGCCACTTCAATGACGTTTCATTTAAAACCAGCTTCATGTTTTCTTCTGATCGAGCACTCCATCGTAGATAAGGGATGCTCTTACGGTAAAGGAGTATGAGGTACAAAAAACACAAAACAGTGCAAACGGCTCTTCGGAATAGTTTGGGTATCACCGTCTGGTCACATAGGCACAGTACATAGGGAAAAAAAAAAGGCCGTGTTACTGTCTGAGGTGGTCGTTAGTATATCATAATCTCTTGGACCAATAGAGTGAGTTTTCCGCCTTCAACTCAACTGACATTATAAGATACCAGAAATCCATCCATCCATCCATCAATCATCCAACCCACTATATACTCACTACAGGGTCACGGGGGGTCTGCTGGAGCCAATCCCAGCCAACACAGGGCACAAGGCAGGAAATAAACCCCAGGCAGGACGCCAGCCCACCGCAAGGCACACACACCAAGCACACACTAGGGACAATTTAGGGTCGCCAATACACCTAACCTGCATGTCTTTGGACTGTGGGAGGAAACCCACGCAGACACGGGGAGGACATGCAAACTCCACGCAGGGAGAAACCCGGGTCTCCTAACTGCGAGGCAGCAACGCTACCCACTGCACCACCGTGCCGCCCCAAATACCAGAAATTATATGGTAAAATCAAGCTCCGACTTATCTGCGGGAGAACTTAAACGCGAGCATACACGGTATTTCTTGAAGAAAGCAGTTGGCTAGTGCTCTTCGATGAGGCTTTTCTCATAGTTGATCTTGCTTCAAATGTCAGCCTGGTCACAATGGATTTTGCGGATTTCATGTGTGCGTATGCATCTTACTGCAAATATGTGCAGGCTGTGTTTGTTGATTGGCGACTCTTTTTATCCCTGCATTGGTAGGTGTCAATAAATAGATACACAGATAGGATGAACTGACAAATAAACTAACTTTATTCGTCCCAAGGGAGAAATGTTGCTTTTTACAGAAGTTCTTTAAACAAATATATAAATAAGTAAATAAACAAATACACTTTAATGTGAACACACACCAGAATGACTGAAAAGAAAGAAAACTTGTGATCTTGGCAGTCCCAGTCCCCTTGAGGCATTATCCAGACACCATGTTGTTGGTATATGATGCTGCAGATGTTCTACCAGACGGTTGTGGCGAGTGCCCTCTTCTACGTGGTGGTGTGCTGGGGTGGCAGCATAAAGATGAAAGACGCCTCACGTCTGGACAAACTGGTGAGGAAGGCAGGCTCTATTGTAGGAATAAAGCTGGACAGTTTAACATCTGTTTTAGAGCGATGGGCGCTGAGCAGACTCCTGTCAATCATGGAGAATCCACTGCATCCACTGAACAGGATCATCTCCAGACAGAGGAGCAGCTTCAGTGACAGACTTTTGTCACTGTCCTGCTCCACTGACAGACTGAGGAGATCGTTCCTCCCCTACACTATGCGACTCTTCAATTCCACCCGGGGGAGTAAATGCTAACATTAATTTTATTTTAATTTTTTTCATTTTATTACTATTTAATTTAATATTGTTTCTTTGTATCAGTATACTGCTGCTGGATTATGTGAATTTCCCCTTGGGATTAATAAAGTATCTATCTATCTATCTATCTATCTATCTATCTATCTATCTATCTATCTATCTATCTATCTATCTATCTATCTATCTATCATATAGTGCCTTTCACATCTATCTATCTATCTATCTATCTATTATATAGTGCCTTTCACATCTATCTATCTATCTATCTATCTATCTATCTATCTGGAGGGTCCCCTTAGTGTTTCTTGAAACACTTCTGCTGAATGATCTGTCAGCTCAAAGTCCGCAGTGCTTTTGTGTCCGAGAGGATGTGCGGTATTGTTCATAATGGCACTCGGTTTTGTTTAAATTCTCTCCTTTGCTGTGACCTCCTGGGGGTCCACAGTGCATCCCATAGCTGAGTTTGCCCTTTTAATTAGCTTGTTGATTGGGTGACGTTACCAGCCCAGCGCACACCACACTGGCCGTCACAGAGTCGTAGA